>NC_087207.1:78938108-78943108 GCF_015104395.2 Macrobrachium nipponense
TTAAAGGACGCAGTTTGGATAGTTTTTTTTTTTTTATCGCCATGCATAGTTTTTTTTTTTTTTCAGGGAGCAGAATGTATTAAGTTCTTTAATGATGCGTTGATTTAGCATACATTTATCGGGAATTTAATGTATGCCGGTGATTATCTTATTTTGCGGTTGCATATGTGTGCATGTCAAGGTGGTCCTGTTACTGGGGTTGCATTTTTGTGACTTGGAGACAGCCATTATTGTGCTTGCACACACTCAGCGGTTTTTACATCTTGCTAAAGAGAGGCTATTCTCTCTCTCTCTCTCTCTCTCTCTCTCTCTCTCTCTCTCTCTCTCTCTCTCTCCTGCCGCTTGTGTTTCAAGGGGTAGTGTCAAGGGAGGGTGAGTGTGTCCTTTTTTTTTTTTTTTACCGGGTTGTGGGGGTGAATTCTTCCCTTTCTTCTTTTCCTCTCTTGTTGTCTTCTCCATTTGGCCTTGAGAACACAGACTCAGTGTAATCAGCTGTTGGCTGTGGTATGTCATGAGTGTGAGAGGTGATGGTTTACTCCCGTAGGGTTTTGGGGACAATTTTCGTTTTACTTTTAGGTCAAAAGGAAATAAATATGGTGCCTTTCTCTTTTGTTGTTGTTTTTGTGTAAGTTTTCTTTGTGTTTTGGAGAATACCTCGGAGTATATTCTGGGGTTTTGGTTATCTTATGATTTCCAGATCAGGTTTCAACCACTCCCTGATGTTTCCTTGATGACAGGTGTTGAGCAGGACATAGCCGTAGCTCCTGTGGCTTTGGTTGTCTGGCCTTATTTTAGTCCGGGTTTTTGGGTTCCTTGGTTAGCCCTTAGGATTTTTTTCTTCTTTTTTTCGTGGGATCAGTAGACAATTGTTTTGGAGTCTACATTAGTCACAAATGTCAAAGGTGTCGTGGGAGCGGTCAACATTGCCATGGGTTTTTCTTTTTCCTTTTGGATGTTAGTCATCACTGCCGTAGTTTTTTTTTATAGGACATATCACGAGAGTATTTGAAGATTGGTTTTTTCTCTCTTGGAACTGTTTATGTAGGTTTTTAGTGTTTCAGTCCATGACATAAAATCATTCTTCGATGGCACATTTTTAGTTTCAGCTATTTGATGCTGCAAGGTAGAGAAGAGGTACTGGAGGGTCAGTCCTTACCTGGCCAGCATCAGCAAAATGATACAACTGATACGACTGCACAGGACTGAATGCCATGGGTACAAAGTTTTTAGCAAGTCTGAACTGCGACAACTTGGGAGTTTTTCAAGCCATCTCTTCCACTTGAGCATTTCTCATTCACGTAACTTATCATCCCATGCTCCCTTGCTGACACATATCGTGAGGCCACATGTTGACGGTAGCGTTACTGGAGCACCACCGCCCATTGGGTCATAAAATGAAGCAGTGACTGATAAAGCTTGTCTATGAGAAATTGGCATGTTCTTAACGTTAATCTTAAATATAAATTCATCAGTCTCCATTGGCCAATAGATGCCCAATGTGCACTCCATTGGTAACTCTTTTTTCACTAAGTCTAGTGAAGCAACATACACATCATGTTTGCTTTTAGGTATTGCAGCTAAGATCTCTTTGCTATTTGAGGTCCATTGGTTAAGGCAAAAACTCCCTTCTTCACAATTGGCTATAAGTTCTTTTACCAGCTTTATGCAAGTTTATTTGTTACTACTTGCCTTCAAGAGGTTGTCGACATAGAAGTTTCTTTTGACTGACAAAGCTACTTCAGCATCATACATTTTAGCCAAATTCATCGGCAGCATGACGAAGAACTTGACGAAGATTGGATGCAAAATACATGTACTCTCATACAAAACTCATCAGGTTCAATGCTTAAGTCACCACTAATCTGCCACAAGAATCGTAAGGCATTTCTATCTTTGACTGGCACCTTCACCTAATGAAACATCTCCTTTATGTTTGCAGTAACTGCATACAATCTGTTGCGGGACCTAAGTACTACTCCCAGTAAAGTGGTGGTCAAATCAGGCCCTTGGAGGGAGGAGATGATAATTCAGAGAGGTGCCTTGATATGTCACTTTATTGTTAAAGATCACTAGAGGCCTCTCCTTTACTGGGTGCATCACAGAGAAATGTGGCATGTAATTTACCCTCCCATCTTTACGGTTCAAGTTATCTCTAGGTACATATTCACTGTAACCCTTGGTAATATACTTTTCAATAGAAGCCTCACAAGCCTTTTTATACTCTTCATTCTTGGAGGACTTCTGCTGAAGACCTTTCAATCGATGAACTGCAAGTTCCCTATTGTTAGGGAGTGGAGAATCCTCCCGGTAAGGTAAACTGATGACATATTTGCCAGAATCCTTGGTGACAGAACTTGAAACTTTGGCAAATAATCTTTCATCTTCGACAGAGTTTTCTATATGAAAATGTGCTTCACTTTCCCAGAAATCATGGTTAAAGTGTTGTTGTAAACACTGAGTGGTGTCAGATTTAAAACTAAGCTCAGGTGATTCATGGGTAGAACAGTTGAGTCCTGGGACCAAAGACTGCCCAACCAAATCTTGTAAGATGAGCTGATGACTCATTCTCTTCACCGTGGTGTTGATCGAATATTGTTCTACAAAGAGAAGAATTGAGGCCAATTATCAATTCAATCTTTTGGTATTCATCTGGAAGTCTGAAGAGCTCAATGTCATTCAGACGAGACCTGTTCGATTTCCAACCGACAGGCATCACATGATCTATGCTTAAACTGAGAGAACCCGTGATAAAGACTTCATTAATCTGAAGATCATTTTCCTTGTTAAAGCCATCTATATGCAGTGACACAATCTCATTTCATCTAAATTCACCATATTCAGTGCTAAACATTTGTCTTGTCAGTGTTCCCTTCACTCCAAGCTTGTCTACTAGACTGCAAGCGATGAGAGTGGCTGCAGCACCAGAGTCCAGAAATGCATAGGTATATGTGTCTTTACTGACCTTGACGGGCAATATCTTCATCATTACCCTGCTGTCAGGCACCTTGCCGTTAATTGAGATAGTAGACATAGGCATAAGCAGTTTCTTGGCACCTTCTATTGGTCTGGCTCCAGTAGACTCTACACCTCTATCTCCATCAGCTGGCGTACCACCCCGATTTGCTTCTTTCTTGTCCACAGCAGACTTGTTATTTGTCTCCTCATCTTGTTTCTTGTTATCACTCCGAATGTCTCGCGGGAAGATAGAACGATGTAGAACAGTATGTTGGCTTTCTGCACTGCATTCATCACATTTCACCTTGTTGATGCACTTATAGTGTACATGTTTGCCTTTCAAGTAGCTGAAACACAACTTCATCTCTATCACTGGCTTCTTGTTGAATTTGTAACAACAATAAGCAGCATGACTTGGTTTCTGACAAAAGGGGCATGGTTCTTTCTGTTAAACTATTACAGAGTTAATCAATTTGGGGCTTTCTCTAGGTCCTTTGGAAGGAGTATTGCTCCCTTTACCATTTACTTCTTCAATGCATTTCATCTGGCGAGCAATACAGGCATGATTGTTAACATATTTAACCATGTCTTGGAAGGATACGGGCCAGTTATGGAATTTGAAACTAATACTTGCCCATTTATGCTGAAGTTCGCATAGTAACTTGATTGCAATCCTTGACATGTTGTCACGCATTTCCAGTCCTGTTATGTCGGCACCTAATGCCATATTCTTCTAAAGCTGCCACATCCCCTACCTTGATGGGCTTCCAATTAATTGAAATTCTGATGTGCAACTCTATCAGTTCATAAGAATTATCGTACCTTTCTTTGAGAAGATTCCAGACAGTAACATACCCTTCATTAGCTGGAGGATGCAAACATCCAGCAACTAACTTCTTCGGCGGACCTTCTAGTGAAAGAGTAAAGGAGTGATAAGCACCTTGCCAAATCATCGGTATTTTCGATGACATTCCACTCACAAGAATTCTTGAATGACTTGAAAAGAGTGATATCTCCATTGAACCTTTCTAATTTGAAGTCTGGTAACAAGGCACGCCGATTTTGCTCCTGGCATTGGAGAATACTGTCTTAAGACAGTATTCTCCAATGCCATAACTGCTCTGCCTAACTCGTCTGCAAATAAAGCTCTTGAACCATTATGTGATGGTATGCCAAGGTTTGAAGTAGTGTTAGGTGCTGTCTGACCAACAAATGGTAATGCAGTATGGTTTAGTCCTGGTTGATATGAATTCGTCATTCCCGTACCTGACGTTACTCCTGCCAAAGGTGTGGACGACCATAGACATGTTGTAGATGTATTTAGTTTAGTGGAACAACTAGAATATTTCAAGATAGGTGAGAGCTTAAATGATGTTGCATGAACTGAGCATGCAGAATACACAGTCGAGGAAGGGGCCTCTTGGATAGATGTAAGAGCTGTATTTGTGTGGGCTTCAGTACTTGTTAATGCAGCGTTTTGCTCTCATTATTAGGTATGTCTCTGACTTGATGTTTGTCGGTACATTTAACGTCAGGAGATGAATGAATAGACGTACTTTCAACAAGGTTTGATAATGAATGTAATCTCGACACATATGGCTCTGAATTTGCTTGCATGTACTCTTGTCTAGTTTGTAAGTTTTGCTAGTTTTAGTTTGGGGAAGGAATATAGATTTTTTTCTTCAATTGAAATGAATGAGATAATTATAAGACATCATTTCTTTAATTGAGTTATCCCCCACTAGAGGGAATATACCATTAAATCTATTAAGCAAACTCACAAAAACTAAAGTCCTAAAAACGCAAACATATAAGTTCGTGACATTGTCAAGTTCCCTGTTTACTTGTGATCTCTCACTGATACATCTAGAGAAACAAAGAGAGAAATATGCACAGGGAATAATAACTAGGATTTTCCCCACATTACTCACAAACAAATATATAAAAGAATAAGACTGCAGATAAATGTAAGAATAAAATGAAGCAAAATACAAATGACCCAATCCATGCACACATCATAAAAATAATATAAAAGATCACTGTAA
>NC_087207.1:78945608-78948108 GCF_015104395.2 Macrobrachium nipponense
CAAATTGAAAGCATGGGAACGAGATCATGAGTGCATTCCAGAGATATGAGGTTACTTCAGGTCATTTCAGGTCACTGAGTACGTTCACTGGGCGATCGTGTACATGGGAAAAAACTGGCGTGCGTACATTCGTGTGTTCAGTAGCATGCATGTATCCAAGCGTCTGTTAGTCAGTGTACGTACGTATGTTTGTAAGATGAAATTGATGGCTTAAAAAACCTCTAGCGAGGTGATCAAGATACATTACCTGATATTGATTGTGTGTATAAACACGCAATGGAGGAAGGCCTTTGTAGATCTGTCAGAAAAGGTAAAGTGAAAGACTTTGAAAAGTGAATACCTTTTATGTAGTGACATTGAGTTCAGTCTTGAGAAAGGGGAGTGTGATGCAACACTCATTTATTGACAAACTTTAACATTTCGATGTTTGATAATTATATCCTTATTTTCAGATGGATTAGAAGTCACCATTTAGAAAAATGGGTTTCTAGACTTGTGTTGACTTTTATTGATGAGACTATGAATAGTCGGACAGAAAGAGTAGTACAGCATGTTTCATTTCTGTATGTGATTGTGAGAAAGAGGCTACCGTGAAAAAGGGTGGGTGCTAAGCTAAGCAAATTTTCTCAAAGGGAGAATGGCAGTACGTTTTCTCTCTCTCACTCTTCCCCGCCTTCTGTTGGGCATAGCAATGCACATTGTATCAGCTGCTTGACCTTGAATCTGCGAGGCAGTAACTTAAAGTGGTAGCGATTTATTAGGAATTGGTGCATGCTATTTTCTTTTATTGGTGAATGATACATTATTACTTTTGTGTTGGTGGTTTGTGTGGGGATAAACATATCAATGTTATTGAGGTCGCGGTGAATCCTGAATCATAAGAGTTCCCATAAAGTAGGCAAAATGTCCGAAGCAGGTAACAGTCAAACTTTGGTGCATTAGATAACTAACATAAATGCAAGAGTTAGCCCTTTTCGAGGTATTGTTGATGGCACTATTGATGGCGTTTTATTGAGGGAATGAATAACTACTTAAATGCCAGGGAATTAAAAACGATGCAGAGGCATTCACAGTGGCAAAGGCCTTGTTAAGGGATTTGGCATTTATATGCCATAGTTTTCAGTACACAAAATGTCAGTCATAGACTGAGTTACAAGCATTTCTGTTGGCGGCATATGGAACATAGGAACACAGAGACATGGTGAGGGACTTAAGAGGACTGTGCAGGATTAGGAAAGGGATTGAAAAAAGTCCGCATGAGTGAATGAGAGTATCTCATTCGACAATTTACATAAACTAATACATTTCTCTCAGATTCTACACGATGTCCCTACATCACACGAGGAACTGATTTATTCCCAAATTCAGAAACATATGTCCAAATGTCCCATGGTGTATAGTACATTTTTTTAATGGGACCGGTCCATGAAATATGATGCAAAGAGACTCAGATTTTCCTTCTCCCTGTTTGTGTGCAAAAGTGGAATTTCAGAGAGGATCACTCGATCAAGGGCAACAGCAATGTGTTGCTACAATTGTAATAAACCAGGGCACACAAAGAAAGTATGTAGAGTCACATATTGTGGAATATGCAAAAGTGCGGATCACTTTTGGCAGGCTTGTCTGTCTCAGATACAGAGGGATGCGAGACCTACACCTCAGAAATTTGGGAGATATAGTATGAGAACTTCCCCGGCAGGTCACTCAAAAGGGCAAAGAGATTGGCGAAATTTTCAGAAAGCCGATCAGCAAAAAGAGTTGCAGATGATTTGTATGAGTCATTGTGGTCTCGTGTGGGGCGCCCCAGAGCCCAGGCCGATAGTAAATGGAACAGTGGAGGATATGAAGATCCCAATTTTTATTGATACAGTATCTTTAGTGAATTTAATGGACTATGATCTGTATCAGTCCATGTTCTCCCAATACCCTTTGAAACCCTCAACAGAGAGAGTGTTTGATGTGCAAGCCCATAGATTAAATACCCTGAGTTTATAAGAATATAGTTTACTCTTGGTGATAGAGTGTTAATAGAATCATTTTTGGTTATAAAAGAGGTTGCATTGGGTAACAGACTTTTACTGGGCCATCCTGCATGTAGAAGACACAGGATATCGGTCCATATAGGTATTAGTGGTATAACAGTTGGAATACTGGGTGTTTTTATCTCGTATGAGGATACAAGTGGAACTAAGGATACCAAGATTAATATGGGTAACAATGAATTGGGGGTGCTTTTGGCGGTGATAATGGTAATGATACCAATGATATGGTGAGTGGTGATATCTGAGCCCACACTGGTGATATGGGGAATAATGGCGGTGGTGTCGGTGATGATAAATGAGATATTTAGGGCCACAGTGGTGACAATTTTGGCCGTTTTAACAATGGTGATATGACTGGTGATGCGTATACTAATACTAATGCTGATATTGATACTGAATCTAACAATGGAGTCTTGCTGGACGCAATAAGAACCACGGGTGGTGATATTTATGGGGAC
>NC_087207.1:78955608-78973108 GCF_015104395.2 Macrobrachium nipponense
CAGACTTCTCCGAAGGGTCGTTGTAGTGTGGCCGATGTAGTTTTGGTTGTGAGATTGAACATCTCCTCTGGACAAGTTTACAAATTCACTTGTCTAGAGGAGATGTATATATATATATATATATATATATATATATATATATATATATATATATATATATATATATATATATATATATATATATATATATATATATATATCTATATATATCATATATATATATATATATATATGTATATATATATATATATATATATATATATATATATATATATATATATATATATATATATATAGTGTTTGGTGTTTTGGAGACAGGTGCAAAGGACAGCGAATTCCTTAGATGCTCACGTCTGATAGCACCAGGGAGACCGCGAGCGCTCAAGTGCCCTAAATGGCGAAGCGAAGGATCAGATGTTCATGACGTCACAAGAGGAGGTTATGTGAGGTCACCAATATTTCTGCTGGATAAGACGTATACATGGAAAATGGAAAACGTATGTACATCGAAACCGAGAATTGACTGGTGTGCATACATTCGTGCCTCGGTTAGTAGGCGTAATTTCGTATGTCCGTGATCGCAAAGTAGATCAGATATAAACCCCGTATGGGACCCTATCGATTGATTAGACAAGAATCTTTCAGTGGTGATCCAAAAAACTGGAGGGCGCTGGAAGGTCCATCATAATGTAAAGTGAAAGAAAGACTTTGAAAAAGTTTGTATAATGACATTGAGTTCAGCTTCTAGAAAGGGGAAATGTAGACATTTATCCATTACACTCGTGATGTATTTCAGTGTCTGATATTTTTTTTTTTATAGATGGATTCGGTTGTTGCTACTTAAAAATGTATTGATAAAGACTTATGTGGTTGTCTAACAAGTGAGGATAAGGGGGATATTTATATCCAATATGATTTCGTGGAAGAGTAATGGAGGTTTAATGATTTTAGGGGGATTTTCTATAATTCATTTTATTCCATTTCTATGTTAGCTAGTTTGGGAAAATAAAGATAATATTTTGTATTCCGGGTTTGAATTTGCCT
Source organism: Macrobrachium nipponense (assembly GCF_015104395.2). Taxonomy (NCBI): domain Eukaryota; kingdom Metazoa; phylum Arthropoda; class Malacostraca; order Decapoda; family Palaemonidae; genus Macrobrachium; species Macrobrachium nipponense. The sequence continues at coordinate 78,956,653 of NC_087207.1, forward strand.
AATATTTAATTATTAACTTTCAGCTATCTACAGGTATGACAGGCAATGGGAATCAACAAAGATAGGTCTCGCTATCAGTTAGTTCTCTCCTTTTAGTTAAATGGGGTCTGCCCTTATAACTGTTGGTGGCAGTAGTAAAGGGCAATTAGGCCTATGGATTACATTTCTGGAGAGGCTGGGAATTATATAGGAGTTAGGAGATGAGGTAGATGTTATGAAACATAGATTACAGTTATGTATTTTTGGCCACTTTCCATTTTCCGCTGACAAAGGCATTGAAGTCAGTAAATTTCGAGTAGTCGAAAGATCAGCCAGCTTTTTGAGGTAGTGGCAATGTTCATTGCGTGGAGTTATGACGAGTGTTGTAAATGCAGTGGAGATTATGGTACAATAATTACGGTGGGTTGACTTTTGAGAATTACCAGTGTAATAAAGACGCGCAATAGCGAGTGTAATCATATGTATACGCGCTAAGGCAGGAGCAGACGACTTTAACATGTTTAATGAACCGTTCCTTAATGAGGACGTAATTGTTAAATATTTCCTTTCATTATTACTTTTTTTTATCTCAACAATTTGCTCAAAAGTGCATTTCATTTCAATTTGTTATGTGCAATGCCTACGAATCTGCAATACGACTTGTTTAATTTTTTTATGTGAACGATTGTGGGAGAGTGCTGCCCAATCGATTGTGCAAGATTCAACAAATACCTAGAGGCAAAGGTCCAGCTCACATCTTCTTTCTCTCTCTTGCCTCTTCCCATTTTCTATTCAATGACATACATTAAATCAGCTGGTAACCTTGGGCTTCAAATGGAAAGAGTAGATCTCCTCCCATAGAGTTGAGAGATATTTGTTTATTGGGAATTGGTGCATAAGATAACTAACATAAGTGCAGATTTTAGCCTCTTTCGAGGCATTGTTGATGGTGTTCTGTTCCAAACCAGTGCTAATTTTTATTTTGAGTGAGTGAATAGCTATTTAAACGCGAAGGGAATTAAAAATGATGCAGAGGCGTTCACAGAGGCAAAAGCCTTGTTAGATTTCAATAAAGGGGATTTGTCATATAAATATCGTAGTTTCCACTACACAAAATGTTGGTCATGGACCGAATTACAAGCATTTCTGAGGACAGCCTATGGAACAAAGGAACATTGAGATATAGTGAGAGACCTAATAGGTCTTTACAAGAATAGGAAAGGTAATAGAAACCTAATTGAGTATAGCTCACACCTTTTTGACACAGTGGGAGAGTGGATACAGAAACTGAAAAATTCCACATGGGTAAATGGTGATAAATCTCACTTAACAACTTACAGAAAATTGTGTATTTTTCCATGCTTCTACACGACGTCTCAGATACCATTGTAGATAGCTTTGATAAAAAAGATTTAACCCACATCAGATGAGGAGCTGATTTATTTCCAAATTCAGAAACACATGTCTCAATGCCCCACAGTGGATAGTACATTTTTTAATGGGACCGTTGCAAGAAGTACAACACAAAGAGACTCAGATTTTCCTTCTCCCCGTTTGTTTGCAAAAATGGAATATAAGAGAGGATCGATGGATAAAGGGTAACAGCAGCTTCATTGTTTTAATTGTAATAAACCAGGCCACACAAAGAAAGTATGTAGAGTCAAATATTGTGGAATATGCTAAAGTGCTGATCACTTTTGGCAGTCTTGTCCATCTCAGAAACAGAGAGATGCAGGACCCACACCTCGGAAATCCTGGAGTTATAATATGAGAACTTCCCAGACTAGTTACACAAAGGGGCAAAGGGATCTGCGAAATTTGTAAAGCCGATCAACAAAAAGGTTACAGATGATTTCTACGTGCCATTGTGGTCCATTTGGGGACACCCCACAGCCCAGGTCGATTGTTGAAGGAACAGTGGGGGATGTAAAGATCCCAATTTTCATTGACACGGGGGCATCCATAAATCTTTTAGATCATAATCTGTCAGTCCATGTTTTCCCAATACCCTTTGAAACCCTCAACAGAGACGGTGTGTGATGTGCAAGCCCATAGATTAGATACCTTTGGTTTTATAAGAAAACGGTTTACTCTGGGTGATAGAGTACTGATAAAACTATTTTTGGTGATAAAAGAGGTTGCGTTGGGCAACAGACTTTTGCTGGGCCATCCTGCAGGTAGTAGACAGGATATCAGTCCATACATGTGTTAATGGCATAACGGTTGGGATACCGGTTGTTTTTATTCCATATGTGGATATAAGTGAAAATGATGATACAGAGGTTAATATGGGGAATATCATCTGTGATATTGGTAATATGGGGATACTGGCAGTGGTGTTGGTGATTATAACGGGGATATTAATGTTCACGGTGGTATTAACAGAGATATTTAGGATAATGGCGGTGACAATGGCAGTTATGATGGGGATATTAGTGATAATACTGTTTATAATAGGGGTACTGGTGACAATTTTAGCGGCATTAACAGTGGTAATATGAGAAATAACAATGGTGATACTGATACTAACATTGGGGTTATGGTGGATGAAATATGGGACATTGTTATAAATAAGAGTGATATTTATAGGGATGTGGAACAAAAGGTTGCCATGTATTATAAGCACAAATATAAAAGTGTTTTATCAGAGGTTATTTCAAATCCAGGTAGAATGACTATGGTCAAAGTCAGACTGAGGAAAGTGAAAAGACCTCAAGAGGTGCGCATAATTGAGAGTAACGAGAAACTAAGTGGTTATTAGCACCATATCGGAGAAGAGAGTATCAAATACTGATTAACGTTACATGGGTGGAATTAACCCTCTTACGCCGAAGCCCTAAAAATCAAAACGTCTCCCGTATGCCGGGCCCGGTTTGGAGTGGGCGCGGAAGTGGAAAAAATAATTTTTTCAAAAAATCACAGCGCGCGTAGTTTTGAAGATTAAGAGTTCATTTTTGGCTCCTTTTTTTGTCATTGCCTGAAGTTTAGAATGCAACCATCAGAAATGAAAAATAATATCATTATCATAATATAAATAATGCGATATATGTAGCGGAAAAAAAAAAATTCATACATAATTGTATTCAAATCACGCTGTGCAGAAAACGGTCCAAAGCTAACCAGTTACTTTTTTTTACGTTGTATTGTACACTAAATTGCAATCATTTTGATATATAATACATTGTAAAACAATAAAAGCAACACCGGAAAAATATTATCACAAAATGATGTACGAATTCGTAACGTGCGGACGTAAAAAAATATTTTTTTCAAAAATTCAACGTAAATCACAATATTGTTCTAGAGACTTCCAATTTGTTTCTAAATTAAGAAAAATGATTGAATATTATGATACTGCAAGAGTTTTAGATTAAAACTGCAGATTTTGACCATTTCGGACGAGTTAAAGTTGACCGAATGTCGATATTTTTATATATATTTTTTTTTATATGCACATATTTCGGAAATAAAAACAGCTACAACCTTTAATTATTTTTTGTTGTATTTTTCATGAATTTGCGCACATTTTGATATATAAAACTCTATAAAACGGCTAATATGAAAAGGAGAAAATATTAGGATAATGCGATCTACGCATTTCAGAGATTTTCGGTTTCCGCAAAAGCCGGCGCGCGGAGGGAAGAAAGATATTATTTTCAGAAATTCACCATAAATCACAATATTGTTCTAGAGACTTCAAATTTGTTTCAAAATAAAGATAAATAAATGAATATTACTAAGCCGTAAGAGATTAAGCTTACAATTACGTTTTTCGACCATTTCGATTGCGTCAAAGTTGACCGTACATAGTTATTTTTCCAATTATCGTAATTTATATGCAGATATTTCAGAAATGAGAAAAGCTACAACCTTTAATTATTTTTTGTTTTATTTTTCATGAAATTACGCACATTTTGATATATGAAACTGTATAAAACGGCTAATATGAAAAGGAGCAAATATTAGGATAATGCGATCTACGCATTTCGGAGATTTTCGGCCGCGAAGCGGCGCACGGAGGGAAGAAAGATTTTTTTTTTAAAAATTCACCATAAATCACAATATTGGTCTAGAGACTTCAAATCTGTTTCAAAATGAATATAAATAAATAAATATTACTAGGCTGTAAGAGATTTAGCTTACAATTACGTTTTTCGACCATTTTGATTGCGTCAAAGTTGACCGTACGTAGTTTTTTTCCAATTATCATAATTTATATGCAGATATTCCAGAAATGAGAAAAGCTACAACCTTTAATTATTTTTTGTTGTATTTTTCATGAATTTGCGCACATTTTGATATATGAAACTCTATAAAACGGCTAATATGAAAAGGAGAAAATATTAGGATAATGCGATCTACGCATTTCGGAGATTTTCGACCGGGAAGCGGCGCACGGAGGGAAGAAAGATATTTTTTTCAGAAATTCACCATAAATCACAATATTGTTCTAGAGACTTCAAATTTATTTCAAAATTAAGATAAATAAATGAATATTACTAGACCGTAAGAGATTTAGCTTATAATTACGTTTTTCGACCATTTCGATTGCATCAAATTTGACCGTACGTAGTTTTTTTTCCAATTATCGTAATTTATATGCGGACATTTCAGAAATGAGAAAAGCTACAACCTTTAATTATTTTTTGTTGTATTTGTCATGAATTTGCGCACATTTTGATATATGACACTCTATAAAACGGCTAATATGAAAAGGAGAAAATATTAGGATAATACGATCTACGCATTTCGGAGATTTTCGGCCGCGAAGCGGCGCGGAGGGAAGAAAGATATTTTTTTCAGAAATTCACCATAAATCACAATATTGTTCTAGAGACTTCAAATTTGTTTCAAAATTAAGATAAATAAATGAATATTACTAGATCGTAAGATATTTAGCTTACAATTACGTTTTTTGACCATTTCCATTGCATCAAAGTTGACCGTATGTAGTTTTTTTTCAATTATCGTAATTTATATGCAGATATTTCAGAAATGAGAAAAGCTACAACCTTTAATTATTTTTTTTTTGTATTCTTCATGAATTTACGCACATTTTGATATATGAGACTGTATAAAACGCCTAATATGAAAAGGGGCAAATATTAGGATAATGCGATCTACGCATTTCGGAGATTTTTGGCCACGAAGCGGCGCGCGGAGGGAAGAAATATATTTTTTTCAAAAATTCACCATAAATCAAAATATTGTTCTAGAGACTTCAAATCTGTTTCAAAATGAATATAAATAAATGAATATTACTAGGCCGTAAGAGATTTAGCTTACAATTGCGTTTTTCGACCATTTCGATTGCATCAAAGTTGACCATACATAGTTTTTTTCCAATTATCGTAATTTATATGCAGATATTTCAGAAATGAGAAAAGCTACAACCAATTTAATTATTTTTTTGTTGTATTCTTCATGAATTTGCGTACATTTTTGATATATGAAACTCTATAAAACGGCTAATATGAAAAGGAGCAAATACTAGGATAATGTGATCTACGCATTTCAGAGATTTTCGACCGCGAAGCGGCGCACGGAGGGAAGAAAGATATTTTTTTTCAAAAATTCACCATAAATCACAATATTGTTCTAGAGACTTCAAATCTATTTCAAAATGAAGATAAATAAATGAAGATTACTAGACTGTTATGTATTTAGCTTACCCAAAAATACCAACATACATTAAAGATAATATATATATATATATATATATATATATATATAATATATATATATATATATATATATATATATATATATATATATATATATATATAATATATATATATATATATATATATATATGATTATATATATATATATATATATATATATATATATATATATATATATATTATATATATATATATATATATATATATATATATATATATATATATATATATATATATATATATATATATATATATATATATATATATATATATATATATATATATATATAATATATATATATATAGATATGTATGTGTGTTTTATTTATTTATTACATTTCCGATTCTGGTACGAATACATAAATAAAAGGAATGCAGGTGACTTTTCTTTTTTTTTGCATACAATGAAATATCGTATTCATGCATAGATACTGAGATATATAAACTTGAAAATAAATAAAAAAACTAAAAAATATACTAAAACAAATGCAGAATACTCACTCCTAATCCTGACTCTTCGTTCTATTCTTGTTTTTCTCCCTCCTCCATTGAAGAGTCTTGCATTTTTTTCCCTCTCGACATGACGAGGTACAGGTGGAGGAGGGAGACGCGCGCCCTTAACCGGCCGCTGGGATAGGGCGCGGTCCCGTGCGCCCTCCCTTGACCGCCGCTGAGTCGCACTCCAATAGAAGACCGCACTGTGGTATTTGCGGTCACACTCCCCGAACCTGCATAGAGCTATCTTGCAGGTGCGACAGAAGAACAGGGTGTCTCTCCTTCTGCCATTAACACACCCTGGCACCGGCCCGTTTCTGCCTGCGCCCTTCTAGGAGATCCGTGGGTGTGATCCCCTGGCATCAGCCAACACGGAGGGTCCACTACCCGGGGACGAGAAGGGGCACGGGTGGGGGCGTCAGCAGGGGTGGCGGCAGCAGGGCGGGGTCAGCTAGCAGTGGGCGGCGGGCACAGGGGCGTCCAGCAGCAGGGGCGTCGGCAGCAGGGGCGGCGGCAGAAGGATGACCAAAGTAGGCACCCCTAAGGTCTGCCCTTTCCTCTATGGGTAGATCTACAGCTCGGGGCAGGGGGGCAGACATGGAAGGCCACTCATTGGGATCAAAGTTGATGAGGGCTTCCCCGGCTGCCTTGAGGAACTGTAAGTGGCTCATCCTCCGTAGATCGGGTGGAACCGTAGTTACCCACAGTAGAATGTACGTAGGCATTTTCGAGGGCCAACTGCAGAATGTATTTCAGGAGCTTTTGGGTCCATCTACCTGGTTCTCCTGGTGAAGGGATAATATTGGATGAGTTGATCAAAGAGATCAACTCCTCCCATGTGCCTATTGTAGTGCCCAATGACGGTAGGGCGCTCTACACGAAACTGCTCATACACAACTCGGCCCTGTCGACGCATCTTCTTCCGCTGCACGATCTCCTCTTGGACAGGTTCATGGCGTGAACACCTGCATCATACAGTTCCTGGGCCAGGGATACCGAGTTATAATAATTATCCATAAACAGGTGGTATCCCTGGTTACGGAAACGATCCACAAGCCCGAAAACAGTTTCACGCATCGTGGAGAAGACCCCGGAATACACCGAAAAGTCCACGACGTAGCCAGTGTTGGCCTCGGTAATATTTCACGCCATATTTCTTCGGCTTCTTGGGTTATACACTTTGATGCTTAGACGTCCTTTGTAAGGCATCATCCCCTCATCTAAAGAAAGGTTCTTTCCAGGAATCACGAGAGTTTCTCAGCGTTCACGAATATATTCCAACACTGGGTGCACTAAAATGAGGCGATCAGAGTTATTCCGGGGTATGGCCCTTCGGTTGAAGGCGTTGAAATATCTGTCCAATGCCAGGAAACTATCACGGGGCATAATGCCGGGCACATTGGGCGTACTTAAAAAAAAATTACGCCTCCAATATATCCTGACGTCGGCAGCAGGAATCAATCCAAAAAAAACGTGGAGCCCCAAAAAATGCGCCATGTCAGGGAGGTTGCAGCCTCGCCAGTGATATGATAATGTCGTGTGTAGTTCATCATGGCAATACCTGGCGTAGTCCGCCGTCTCTGCTACCAGGTACTCCAGCAAATTACCGCGTAAGGAAAGCTGAACAAAACCCAGAGCAGTCAGGGGAACAGGTACAGTGAGCCCAGGATTTGCCGTAAAAATGGATGCATGGTAGGTGGTTTGGGGTCCTCTGTCCACCCATCGTCGCTCTCGGACGACCCTTGGGCTAGCAACGACATCCGACCTCTATGTGCCCCCTGCGCGCGCGAGCGCGCGGGCAAGAGCGCGGGCGGGCACGAGCGCGGGGCACGATTTCCCACACGAACCCCCCTCACTGGCCCATCTCCCTCACTCAAGCCTTCGCTTTCTGTATCCCCATCATCATCAGCAACAAAACTTGATCCTAAATCATCGTCCTCCCCCTCCTCAGATTCCCCCTCATAAGCACTAAAACTACTAAATTCTAATTCACTTTTCTGGGAATGTTGACCCCTCGAACGGACAATTGGGGGCAAATAATCCTCGTCATCACTATGATCGGGAGTAATGTCCTCGTCACTGGATGACCAACCGCCATCAAAATGAGGACTTGCCAAATGCTCTCCATCGAGCTCCGATAAATAATCGTCAAGTCCCTTGGTTTTGAGCCCTCCCAAATTCCACGAATGCCCCTAAGGACGGCCACGATGCTTCCTTGGGGTTCTAATGGCAAAATGAGACACATTCGAAGCACTTTCATTGACACGTGGTCGCACAGAACGGCGTTGAGGAGCGAGGTCAGGTTGGGTGCTGGGTCCTTCGCCAGCATCCAAGTCCAAAACTCTTCTAACACGATCCCTTCCGACGGGTAAAACGCGTCTTTCGCGTGTCATACGACGTTCAGACATCTCTATGAACGTCCTGTACCAACACAAATGTTCAAAGTCTCGCACAAGCTCAGTCAAACACGATTGCGGCAAAAGATCGCTGATGGATGATGCTACGATGATGCTGGCTGGAGCGAGAAGGAAGGATTCCGCGCATGCGCACTTGGGTCACGCTTTGAAACTAAATAACACCTCGATCCGTGAACTCCCAGCATCCCCCAAGGCGCGTGATTCAAAAGTTTTCGGCTGGTAGGCCTATAAGTATTTTTCCGCGAATTTTAAAAAACTTTTTTGAGTCGACGTATGGTACGTCCAATCGGCATACGGGAGACATTTTGACTCGACGTTTAATACGTCCAATCGGCGTAAGAGGGTTAATGAACTGTAATGATACAGTTCAGAAATATCAGAACACTTATGTAGTAGACCTCCAAGATTGGAATAATGTTAGTGGTTCAGTGGCTATCATAGAGGGGAAAACCGAGTTTTCAGAGGCAAAAATGCAAATAAGGTAAAATATCTTTAGGGAACATTTGGTGATTCCTGGTGGTGTTGGGTTTTGGGGACAATTTTTGGTCGTTATTTTGGTGGTGATTTCTGGTGGCTATGATTTGGTGATGATCTGTAGTTTTTTTTAGCCATTGGGGTGGTGACTGTGGTTCTTTGTGGTATTATGGCTCTTGGGGCTGGTACTGGTACTACATTGTGGTTTTACGGTTTCCTTGGTAAGGTGGTGTATTCTTTGAAGTTATATTCACCAGTGGTTATATGGCGGTATATATTATGTGGATGATAATTTGTTGATTGTAATTTTTTCAGGTTTATATCCCAACAAGGCGATTTCTTGGGTGTTATACACATGTGGCAGTATCAAATATACCTTGAGGGGTTGGTGACGATTCGCCTCAGCCGATTCGCCGATGACAATTAGCCACCGCCAGTTCGCCACCAGCTTTTGGCCACTTGGGTCATTTCGCCACTGGAGACTACAATTCGCCACCAGAGACTATTCGTCACCAGAAATATAAATACAGTGTGAATTGGTTTTTTTCCTTCTACAATTTTCCATTTTATTTACTCAATTTTATCTTTGCTACTACAAGGTGCAAATTAACAAACAAAAAATAGGTAATAAAAACAAACATTTTATTGGCTTATGAAACAAGTTAAACAATGCCTCAAGATAGTCCAATATTGTAATAAATGTTATTGGCTTACACCAAAAAATCATAACAAAAATATAAAAAATAAACAAAAATAAAGAAATAGAAACTTTAGTTCATTTGATAGGTATGGGCTATTTCCTCTGAGATATTCCAAAGCGTCTCTTTCACCGTTGTATTCAAGAACAATTTTTTTTTACTCTTCTTCGGCGTTTCGATATTTTTTTCGTCGAATTATGTTCTTCATCCTGCTTAACGTTATTAGGAAAAAAAATAATTTGGATTTCTTTGTTTTTAAACACTATACAAAAACAAAATTTTCTGAAAAAAGTGTATTCATTACATTTAACAACCAAACAATATAACTCAAAACAACGAAAACAAACGACCTATTTGCGGCGGCGAATGAATAGTCCTCCGTGACGAATAAGCGGCGGCAAAACGTCCTCGGAGGCGAACTGCCGGTGGCTAATGGTCGGCGGCGAATCGGCCGCGTCGAATGGTCCCATCCCCACCTTGAGGTATATTTGGCGGTGTTTAAATGTGCTGGTGTATTTTATATTGGTGGTTATATAATGGAGATGGAAAATTTTTGGGTACCCGTGGGGTAACAGTGAAAATTTCTTGAGGACATTTTTGGAGGTTATGTGGTATCAATGAGGATTTTGAGGATTAATGTGATTAGTGGTATCAGTGAGGATTTCTCGAGGATTTTGAGGATTAATGCGGTTATGTGGTATCAGTGTGGATTTATTGAGGATTCCCCAGTGAAGATTAATGAGGATTTGGGGCTAATTTGAGGTTAATGGTGATTTCGGGATTCATAGGGCAATGTTGCTGATTAGGAATATGTTGAATAAAATGGTTGTTTGGTGCTGACAATGTTGTGGTGTCCCAGATGAGACCAATTATTGATATTTTCTTTTGGAGTTGATTACTCAGAGGTTTGTACTTCTTTCAGGAATTCTAGATGATGATATTCCATGGTGGGGAATTTTAAGGGGTCATTCAGGAAATGATACTGATATGGTGCGGTGGTAATTTATGTGGGTGATACAAACTACATTTGGTAATGTGATAAAAGATTTGAATTATTAATTATTTATAAGGGGAAACCTTATGGTATCTTTACATAGGGTTTCCATTGTAGAGAGAGGGTGGAATTTGTCTTGAGATATGCAAGATAGAAATAAGAGTCAACAGTATGCTTGACGAATGTTAGTTGTACAAACATTACAGGGATTTTATTGTATAAACATAATGGGGTTTTGTCAGATAAGGGATTAACTGTGAGTGGTCAGTTAGTGATAAATGTTCACCTAGTAAGTTTTAAAAAGGGGTCAGTAGATAAAGACCATATTTATTTTGGTGAGAAATTTCAGTCTTTAATAATTGCATATGAGGTTGAGCATGTTAGTTCATGACAAATTCGTGTGTTAAAGTAGGAATTTATTTCTAGTAGTACATAGACTTGTAAGGAGGTCAGTTAAGACCTTTTAATGACAAACCATGGTCACACGATGACGTTAGAGAATGCTCAAGTTCACACCAAGTGGCGACAACGAAAAAAACTTAGGATCTACAGCACCAGAAGTTTGGTCTTTACACAGGCGACGAGGTCACAGGTCACTACAAATACAGGGACGAGATATCGCTGATGGCTTGTGTAGAATCGTCTCAGGATAAATTCTATGACAAATCAGAGATCTACGATACTTCTATGAGGCGGGTGCAGGAAGCTCTCGAATGGAAGTCGGGAAAAATTTCAAGTCACCAACAAGGAAGCGGTTACAGTTCCTTCTTTGGAAGATGTCGAATCTACAGTTTACCAACGAGGGTGTTAGGATACACCTACAGGGGTCACAGATCCATAATGATGACTCATGTAGAGTCATTTAGGAATGATTTATGATGCTCAACCAATGGATCTACAATTCATCAACAAAGGTATTCATGAAATACTTACATGGGGATCACGAGACAGTTAAAATTCCGCCTACATTGGTGACAATTACGGTTCGGAAACAGGAGGATAATGGAGAGATCAAATCTTTCTTCGCAGAATGCTACACAGTTGCAGTGATTACCATTATGGCAGTGATAATTATAGTCAAAATGTGCATTGCAAGGGCTATCAAATTTGGATTCAGATGACAGAGTAGGAGGACTCCAGCAGCAGAAGTGGCTCCAAATCATGTGACAAGTTAGAATACATTATAGAATATTTCCAATTACCGAGTCTAGTATGTGACAGGGGTGCATACAGTGGGTGGCCAAGCCGTATAAAAGGCACAAGGCAGATGTATAAGTGAATATATTACGATAAATGAGGTAGATGAGGTCGACAACCTTAGTGTTTGGTGTTTTGGAGACAGGTGCAAAGAGCAGGGAATTCCTTAGATGCTCACATCCGATTGCACCAGAGAGACTGCGAGTGCGCAAGTGACCTGAATGGCAAAGGATCAGATGTTCATGACGTCACAAGAAAAATTTATGTGAGTTCACTATGGAGGAGTTATGGAGTTCCATTTGAACAACGTGTGTGTGTGTGTGTGTGTGATGTGTGAGAGAGAGAGAGAGAGAGAGAGAGAGAGAGAGAGAGGGTGTAATTGCTGTATGGATAGTTAATGATTGAATTAGTTGTTGGTGGGTTCTGGGCTGTCTGCTGGTGCTGTTGATTGTTAGAGTAATGTGTTTTTAGTATTTATTCAGTCAGTCTTGGGTTAGAGCCTGTGACAGCAAGTAGTGTTAGCAGCAATGTGTTGAAGGCATTTTGGTCAGATACGTTGTCTTTTGTTGATTTGTTTTTAGTTATTGTTGAGTTAGTGTTGTTTGCCTAGAGTTGTTGTGCCTGTGCTGTTGTCTTTGTTGTTATTTGATTTCTTGGTGTTGTTAGTCGTTGTCTGTGTTGCTTTTTGTTTTGTGTTGTTGTTTTTGTGTTAGTGATTGGTTGTGCAGTTGTCATTTGTTGTGGTTGTATTCCTTAGTTGTTGTTGTTGTTGTGTTCCTTGTAGGTTTGTTGTGTTTTTGAGTTGTGGTTGTGTTCCTTGTTTGTTGTTGTGTTGTTGAGCTGTGGGGTTGTGGTCCTTGGGTGTTGTGTTGAGTTATGGACCTTGGTTGTTGTTGTTGTTGTGTTGTTGGGTTGTGGCTCTTGATTTTGGCTTGTGGTTGGTTATATCTCTGTAACCTCGACCCATGGACAGCACAGGATAGCCCTGGAATATCTAGAGTTGGTAAGTACATGTGCTTTTTTTTTTTTTTTTTTTTTTTTCTTGTATAGGTGTAGGTCAATTGTCATGCTGTATTTTGTTGTGTAATGAAGAAAGTGTGACTGAAGGTGGGTTTGGCAGCTGGATCGATTAGGTTAATGTGGGGAGGGTTTTGTCACTTGTTTTTTTTTCTAGCTTGTGATCCCGCCACATTATTTTTTGGCGCCCGAACAGGGACTGTTGTGTGCGGCAGCTGCAGGCAATTGGGGTGGTGAGTTGTGTGATTGGTAGAGAAAGTAAGGATGGAAGGGTTGAAGGAGATGGAGATGCTGAAGGAGGAGCTGAGGTTGGCAAGGGCAGCTAAGGAAAGATTGGAAGCAGAGAATGAGAGGTTGAGGGTAGAATGTAAGGAGCTGGAGAGCGAGTTAGAGGAAATGAGAGGAATGCTAAGGAGTGCGAAAGCAGAAATGAAAGAGGTAAAAGGAACATAAGAGAGAATGGTTGAGAAAATGGACAAAAAATTCGGGGTAATGATGAATGCAGTGCAAGAGATGATGCTGGAAATGATGAAGGGATTCATGGGAGAGGGAGCAGTAGGAGGTAGGACTACTGGGTCTTGTGACGGGTCAGGAGTAGTAAAGAAAGTGAAAGAGCGAGTGGATGAGAGTACGAGTGACGAAGGTGATTTGGTTGTGATAGGTAATGGAAAGAAGGAGAAGACAGGATAAGGATAAACCTGAAGACAAGAATAAGAAGGGGGCTGAGGAAAAGAGGAAGACTAAGGGAAAGAAGGTTAGTAAGGGCGACAGACAGGATGAGACTAGGACTTACTACACTAGGGAAAGGGCTGAGAGTGATTTAGATAGCGGTGAGTGGAAACAGGTAGGTAGAAAGAAGAAGGGTAGGAAGAGCATGGTCAGGAGTATGGACGTGAGTATGGAAGTGGATTCATTGTATTTGGAAGAGGGAAAGAAGGGTCAGAATGGAAGTAGCGAAAGTGAGAGTGAGAGTGAGCAGGGAGTATGAGAGGCTGTGTATATGAGAGAGGTACCCCAATGTGCACAATACAAGGAATATGGTGGTAGGGACATAGGGGACTTTTTTAAAGAATATGTGAGGTATTGTGAGGCAAAGTATGGGGATAACAAGAGAGTCTGGGCAAGGGAGTTAGGTAGCTTTTTGACGGGATTTTTGTTGAGTATGTATGGGGTAATGCTGAGTGTAGGAAATGTGCCGTATGAAAGTGTAAAAGCTAGGATTGTAGAACAGTCAAAGAGAAGAAAGAGTAGCATTAGATATAGGAGAAAGCAAGATTTTGAAGAGGCAAGAATGAATGTTGGTGAGTCGTTGTTGATGTATGTCTGTAGGTTAGAAACTTTAGCCAGGAAAAAGTTTGGAAACGAAGGGATAAATGAGTGTAAGGAGTTAGTGCGAAAGTTGTTGGCAACTGTACCAGAGTGTATATGAGTTTATAAATCTGAAACGTAAGGAGAAAATGCGATGGACGAATGGAAGGTTAACATGGAACAACATTTTAGAAATAGTAGAGGATTACGAGTTAGATAGGTGTATGAAAGAGAGTAGAAGTGTCAGTGTTAGGACTGAAGTAGCTGAGGTTGTACCAGAGTTTAGAAGCTATAGGGAGGCAGTTTTGGAAGGGCCGAGGTGAATGGCAGACCGAGTGGTAGATAGGAGCGTTAGGGCAAGTAATGTGAGTGTAGTTAGCCCTAAAAGAGATAGGAGTGCAAGTGTTGGAAGAGTAAGGTCAGTTAATTGTGGGCAATAGCAGCAGCAGTGTTATAGATGTGGTAAGCCAGGACACAGGAAGAATGAATGTTGATGGGCGTTAGGAGCATGCTTCAGGTGTGGGGAAACGGGGCATTTAGTGAGCGAGTGCAAGAAAGATAGGGATATTAATTGTTATAGGTGTGGACAGGCAGGGCACATAGCTAGTGGATGTCGGGGTACCCATATGAACATAGTTTGCGGCAACTGCAGGAAGAATGGGTATTATGCTAGGATGTGTAGAGAACAGTGTGCAAAATGTGTTGAATGTGGAATGGAGGGTCATGTATCAAGTGTGTGTAGGCAAAAGAGGATGAATCAGTTTGGGAATTCGGGAAACTAGGTGGTAAGGGGATTCAGTTGGGTGGTTCCTCTAGTATGCGACAGTATGTTCGGGAGAATGCGATGAGTGAGTGGTTGAGGGTGAATAAATGGGTCTGGAAGATCGGCAGTTGGTGTTGGCTATGGAAGAAAGAGGAAGAAGGTAAGGAAAGGGAATGAAAGGGAGAAATGTGAACTGCATGGTAGAGGGGTTAGTGTTAGGGTAAAAATGGTGGATAAGGCGTGTAATACAGATGCCTTTGACGGGAGGAATGATACATATAACGTGTGTGGGTTTGAATTGTCAGGGTTTAGTAATGTTTCATCGGGAAGGGAATCAGGTGGTAAGGATGTAGTTGGCAGTATGAATGAGTCTCTTCGGGAGTTTGGTCGGTGTGTAAATGAGGTAAGTGATTTGGTGGCAGAGTTATGAGAGATATTCGGACAAGAGTTGGAAGGGGTAGATGAGATAGTGAATGGGATTTGGGAGAATGGTAGTGAGGGAGATAGTAATGGTAGTCTGACTTGAAGTGGTCTGGGAGAAGTTGATGGCGGTGTAACTGAGAGTGTGTATGAGGGCCCGCAAACAAGATCCAGGGGACCTGCATCTGGGCATCCGTGGGTGTTGCGGAAGGTTATTCAGTGTGGGTGTTGTGAGTGAAAGGAGACATTGTTAAAGGTAACAGGGGAGGAAATATAGAGGAGTTAAGGAGTTCCATTTGACAACATCTGTGTGTGTGTAGAGAGAGAGAGAGAGAGAGAGAGAGAGAGAGAGAGAGAGAGAGAGGGTGTAATTGCTGTATGGATAGTTAATGACTGAATTGGTTGTTTGTGGGTTCTGGGCTGTCTGCTGGTGCTGTTGATTGTTAGAGTTCTGTGTTTTTAGTGTTTTTTCAGTCAGTCTTGGGTTAGAGCCTGTGACAGCCAGTGGTGTTAGCAGCAGTGTGTTGAAGGCATTTTGGTCAAATAAGTTGTTTTTTGTTGATTTGTTTTTAGTTATTGTTGAGTTAGTGTTGTTTGCTTAGAGTTGTTGTGCCTGTGCTGTTGTCTTTGTTGTTGTTTGATTTCTTGATGTTGTTAGTGGGTGTCTGTGTTGCTTTTTGTTTTGTGTTGTTGTTTTTGTGTTAATGATTGTTTGTGCAGTGGTCTTTTGTTGTGGTTGCATTCCTTGGTTGTTGTTGTTGTTGTGTTCCTTGTTAGTTTGTTGTGTTTTTGAGTTGTGGTTGTGTTCCTTGTTTGTTGTTGTGTTGTTGAGCTGTGGGGTTGTGGTCCTTGGGTGATGTGTTGAGTTATGGTCCTTGGTTGTTGTTGTTGTTGTGTTGTTGAGTTGTGGCTCTTGGTTTTGGCTTGTAGTTGTTTATATCTCTGTGACCTCAACCCGTGGACAGCACAGGATAGCCCTGGAATATCTGGAGTTGGTAAGTACATGTGTT
>NC_087207.1:78980608-78990608 GCF_015104395.2 Macrobrachium nipponense
TGATGTTTCTTGCACATGCTCCAGTGGAGGGTTTTTGACACTGCATCATGCCTCTTTTTGTACTGGTTCTGTGCAAGTGCCGGACATTTGCTTGCTATGTGGTTTATGGTTTCATTTTTCGTATTGCACTTCCTACATATCGGAGATATGTTATTTCCATCTATCGTTCTTTGATCATATGTGGTTCTTAGGGCCTGATCTTGGGCCGCTGTTATCATTCCTTCAATTCCCTTCTTGAGCTCTCCCCTCTGTAGCTATTGCCATGTGTCATCGCTGGATAGTTCTTTAGTCTGTCTCATGTATTGTCTGTGCATTGGTTTCTTGTACCCTTCCTCTGTTATGTTTGTCATTCTCCTGTCTCTGTATATATGTGGGTCTTCATCCATTTTAATCAGTCCTTCTTCCCATGCACTCTTGAGCCACTCATCTTCACTGGTTTTCAGATATTACCCCAGTGCTCTGTTCTCGATGTTGACGCAGTCCTCTATACTTAGTAGTCCTCTTTTTCCTTCCTTTCATGTTATGAATAGTCTTTCCGTATTTGCTCTTGGGTGTAGTGCTTTGTGTATTGTCATATGTGTCCTATTTTTCTGGTCTATGCTGTGGAGTTCTTTTTTCGTCCATTCCAGTATCCCTGCGCTGTATCTGATTACTGGCACTGCCCATGTGTTTATGGTTTTTATCATATTTCCGCCGTTGAATATTGATTTGAGTATCGCCTTGAGTCTTTGCATATATTCTTTCCTGATCGTGTCCTTCGTCTCTTGGTGTTTTATATCCCCTCCTTCCATTATTCCCAGGTATTTGTATCCTGTCTCATCTATGCGTTTGATGTTGCTCCCATATGGTAGCTTTATCCTTTTAGTCCTTGTTACTTTTCCCTTTTTATGTCGACTAAGGTACATTTTTCTATTCCAAACTACATCCTGATGTCCCCAGATAAAATCCTTACAGTCTGGATTAGGGTATCTGTTTCCTTGATGCTCTTACCAAACAGCTTGATGTTGTCCATGAACATCAGATGGTTAATTCATGTTATGTATAGTCTGTCCGTATTTGCTCTTGGGTATAGTGCTTTGTGTATTGTCGTATGTTTCCTATTTTTCTGGTCTAAGCTGTGGAATTCTTTCTTTGTCCATTCCAGTATCCTTGCGCTGTATCTGATTACTGGCACTGTCCATGTGCTTATGACTATTATCATATTTCCGGTGTTGAATTTTGACTTGAGTATCGCCTTGAGTCTTTGCATATATTCTTTCCTGATCGTGTCCTTCTTCTCTTGGTGTTTTATATCCCCTCCTTCCATTATTCCCAGGTATTTGTATCCCGTCTCAATCTATGTGTTTGAATGGTTGCTCCCATCTGGGGTTTAGCTTTATTTATCCCTTCAGTCCTTGTTACTTTGCCCTGTTTATGTCGACTAAGGTACATTTTTCTATTCCAAACTCCATCCTGATGTCCCCAGATAAAATCCTTACAGTTTGGATTAGGGTATCTGTTTCCTTGATGCTCTTACCATACAGCTTGATGTCGCTCATGAACATCAGATGGTTAATTCATGTTATGTATAGTCTGTCCGTATTTGCTCTTGGGTGTAGTGCTTTGTGTATTGTCATATGTTTCCTAGTTTTCTGGTCTAAGCGTTGAAGTTCTTTCTTCGTCCATTCCAGTATCCCTGCGCTGAATCTGATTACTGGCACTGTCCATGTGCTTATGGATATTATCATATTTCTAGCGTTGAATTTTGACTTGAGTTTCGCCTTGAGTCCTTGCATATATTCTTTCCTGATCGTGTCATTCATCTCTTGGTGTTATATATCCCTTCCTTCCATTATTCCCAGGTATTTGTATCCCGTCTCATCTATGTGTTTGATGTTGCTCCCATCTGGTAGCTTTATCCCTCCAGTCCTTGTTACTTTGCCCTTTTGTATGTCGACTAAGGTACATTTTTCTATTCCAAACTCCATCCTGATGTACACAGATAAAATCCTTACAGTCTGGATTAGGATATCTATTCTTTGATGCTCTTACCATACAGCTTGATGTCGTCCATCAGATGGTTAATTCTATTGCCTCTCTTCTTGAGTTGGTATTATTATTATAATTAAAGTAGTTTAAAAAGACCACTGACCTGACTTTCAACTCTAATAGGGCTGGCTTGAAGGATTAGATTAAAAAACAGTTCTAGGCATGAGGGTAAGCTTTGGAACACAGCATACAATAAATACATTTACTTATGTACCCATAAATACATAGAAAATTAAAAGAGGAATAAGTTAAGTAGAATTTAATTTTGATGATGCACTGTGTCCTGCTGAACTCTCTGCCTGGTTATCCGGTAAGTCAGTCATTGCAAATTTCCTTGGCAACCACAGAAGTTCCCAGTATCAGAAGGTAGTTGATGAGTTAATGGAGAATTTCCGCCAACTTGGTGCATGCATGTCAGTGAAAATGCAATTCCTCCAGTCTCATCTTGACTACTTTCTAGAGAATTGTGGAGACTTCAGTGAAGAACAGGGTGAGCGCTTTCACCAAGATATCAGTGTTATGGAGGAATGCTATCAAGTGGATGGAATGTCAACTTTCTGGCCAACTACTGCTGGAGCCTGAGGAGGGGATGTGGAGTCTGCTCAGCACAAACGGAAGTCCCTGATGAGACCATTGATCCATGAGTAGCTTCCTTAGTTCATTATACTCTTCTTGCTATCGATTCAAAATATTTGGTAAGCCTTCTGTGAATAAATCAGTCTAATATTTTCAATATTGCGTTTCAGTCACCTACAAATAGATGGGAATTTAGAATATCTTTAATGTGCTAATATTTCATTAACTTGATCTGATTGAGTAAAATGAGCATGAATTTTGGATTCAATGCAAAAAACTGCCCTAAAATCAGGTATTATATGTTAGACCTTGAAAACAGTGTAGGCCAGTGTTATGCACAATGTCCAATTCCTTAACCCTTAAACGCCGACTGGACGTATTTTACGTCGACATTTTTTGTCTCTCGGGTGCCGACCCACTGGAAACGTATACTTTCACGTCGACATTACAAAAGTTTTTTTAAAAATTCGCGGGCCAAAAATTACTTTTAGGCTACCAGCCAAAAAACTCTTGAAAGCACGCGCCTTGGGGGGTATGCTGGGAGTTCACGGATACAAGGTGGTTTTGTTTTGTTTACAATCGTTACGCAGGCGCGGCAAGCGATGAATTTCTTTCTTGCCGCCACCTTAAAAAGGTTATCTTGTGGACACATCTCGGAAATTATTTTGTCACTTGACATAATTTTTTACCATTTTAAATTAGCCGTTACATGGACTATTATATATGAAAATGTGCGCATTTTTCATGTAAATACAACAAAAAAAAAATTAATGATTGTAGCTTTTATCAGTTTTTAGATATTTTCATATAAATAACGATAACGATAAGTGCCAAAATTTCAACCTTCGGTCAACTTTGACTCTACCGAAATGGTCGAAAAACGCAATTATAAGCTAAAAACTCTTATTTATAGTAATATTCAATCATTTAACTTAATTTTGCAACTAATTGGAAGTCTCTAGCACAATATTTCGATTTATGGTAATTTATGAAAAAACTTTTTCCTTACGTCCGCGCGGTAACTCTTCCGAAAATAATCATACATGCGATTGTGGTAATGTTTGCACCATTTTAAATTAGCCGTTACATAAAGTTTTATATATGAAAATGGTCGCAATTTCATGCACAATACAACTAAAAACAACCCATGGTTGTAGCTTTTATCAATTTTGAAATATTTTCATATAAAAAATGATAAGTGACAAATTTTCAACCTTCGGTCAATTTTGACTCTACCGAAATGGTCGAAAAACGCAATTGTAAGCTAAAAACGCTTATATTCTAGTAATACTCAAGCATTTACCTTCATTTTGCAACAAATTTGAAGTCTCTAGCAATAATATTCGATGGTGAATTTATGAAAAAAATAACATTTTCTTTACGTCTGCGCGGTAACTCTTCCGAAAAAATCATACTTGCGATTGTGGTAATGTTTGCACCATTTTAAATTAGCCGTTACATAACGTTTTATATATGAAAATGTGCGCAATTTCATGTATAATACAAGAAAAAAAATAGTTTGAAGGTTGTAGCTTTTTCTGTTTTCGAAAATATTTGCATATAAATCACGATAAATAGAAAAAAAACCACTTTCGGTCAAATTTGACTCTACCGAAATGGTCGAAAAACGCAATTGTAAGATAAAACTCTTACAGTCTAGTAATATTCAGTCATTTATCTTCATCGTGAAACAAATTCGAAGTCTCTAGCACAATTTATTTAAATTTATGGTGAATTTTTTAAAAAAAACTTTCCTTCCCTCCCGCGCGCGGATTCTCCGCCACAAATCTCCGAAATGCGTAAGTCCCATTCTCGGAATATTTGCTCCGTTTCATATTATGGCATTTCATAGAGTTTTATATATGAAAATGTGCGCAATTTCATGTAGAATAAAACGAAAAATATTTGAAAAGTTGTAGCTTTTCTTATTTCCGAAATAATTGCATATAAAAAATATATATAAAAAAATTCGACATTCGGTCAACTTTAACTCGTCAGTTATGGTCCCCCCCCCCCCGAAAAAACTCATTTGTAAGCCTAATAATATTCTTACAGTATAGTAATATTCAATCATTTGTCTTCATTTTGAAAGAAATTGAAAGTCTCTAGGGACAATATTTAGATTTATGGTGAATTTTTGAAAAAATATGTGTTTACGTCTGCGCGTTACGAATTCATGCATTATTTTGTGATAATATTTTCTCTGTGTTGCTTTTATCGTTTTACAATTTGTTATATACCAAAATGATCGCAATTTAGTGTACATTACAACGAAAAAAAGGAACTTGTTACCTTCAACCGTTTTGCGCACAGTGCGATTTGAATACAATTATATTTGAAATTTCGTTTTTGCGCTATCATATATCGCATTATATATGATAATGATAATTTTTTTTTTCATTTCTGATGGTTGCATACTAAACTTCAGGCAATGAAAAAAAAAGGAGCCAAAAATGAACTCTTAATCTTCAAACTAAGCGCGCTATGATTTTTTGAAAAAAATATTTTTTCCGCTCCCGCTCTCACTCTGAAACGTCTCCGGCACACGGGAGAAATTTTTTTTTTTACCGCTTCGGCGTTTAAGGGTTAATTTTGGTCTTTGAAGCAGTTGAATATACTTGGCAGCCATAATCTAACTTAGATAAATATACTGCATTATAAAGCCTTAACAACGATATCCAATCAGTACTCCAATTAAAATTAGATACTACTTTTGAAATATTTAGTACTCTCTTCACTTTCACTTTTAACTAGTCAATATGGTTACTGCAAGTGAGGTTTTCATCAATAACCATTCCTAAATATTTTACTTTAGTGGAGTAAGGTAAAATAGTTCTAATTAAGGTTAGAGTTGAAATGTTTTCCTTTGGCACCTGCAGAACCGAACAGTGACCGTTTTTTATTAGGAAAATCAAAATCTTAGCTGATTAGCCCACTTGCTTACTTTATTGATGCTCTTTGCATAAACCTGCTAGTAAAAACTGCATCATATCCTGTGCAGTACAGAGTCAGATCACCTAAAAATAAAGACCCTTTTACTGGTGATGGTATATTTACTAATACATCATTAATGGCAATAGCAAAGTGGGTGACACTAAGAACACTATCCTGAGGAACTCCTTTTTTTTGTAAGAAAGGTTGTGATACATGATTTCCAACTCTTACCTTAATATATCTTTCTGATAAAAACTAATATACATATCTGATCAATTTTCCTTTAATGTCTATCTTATGAAACTTTTTTATGATGCCAAAGTGCCATGTGGTGGCATATGCCTTTTCTAAATCAAAGAAAACTCCTATTGTTTGGCACTGTTTAGCAAAAGCTTGTATTTAGATTAAGAGCACTAGCAAAGGATCCAAAGTAGATCTACTTTTCCTAGAGCCAAACTGGAATGGTGAAAGCAACTTTTTTGTTTCTAAGTGCCATACAAGTCTGGTGTTAAACACAACTGGTGAGAGCTGCTGGGTAAAGAAGGATCCTTGTTTGGTTTCCTCATAAGGATAAATAATGATAAATTTCAGCTCTTAGGAATAATACCAGTTTCCCATGTTTCCTTTATTATATCTGGAAGAAATTTCTTTGACTTTTCTGGGAGGTGTTTCAGCATTTCATAAAGTATTTCATCTTCACCAGGGGCTGATGGTTTGGTATTCTGCAAGGCATCTTTGAGTACCTGCACTGTAAATTTTGCATTATATCGTTCAAAATTGTTTTCCCTTAAATCAAGAGAAATCTGGGCATTTCTAATGTCTTGGAATTCTCAAGAATAGCTCTCGCTACTCAGTATTCTCGTGAAAATGTTCTCCTAATTTTTCTGCGACCTTATCTGGTTGGGTAATTACGTCACCATTTATCTTAAGAGTAGGCAGAGGTTCAGGGCAAACTTGCCATATCGTTTTGGATGGTATTTTAGAGCTAATGACATTTATGTAGCACATCCACGACTCTTTTTTTTTTTTTTTTTTTTTTTTTTTTTTTTTTTTTTTTTTTTTTTTTTCCTTTTTAAAATATTCATTTTGCTTAGCCACAGCACGTTAGTAAATAACTTTTGCTTGTGAGGTTCCACTCCTCTTTTACTTTTCATAGCATTTTCTAGTGATCTTTCTCATACTACTGCAGATTTTGTTCCACCAAGGAACTGCTGGTCTAGAGGGCTTTCCTTTCGTTGCTGGAATAGAGGCAATTGCACTGTTGGTGGTTTGCCATTAAAATAATTACATACCTCTGAAATGGATGGAAATTATTTTACATTCTTCTCCATGACAGCAGACGTGCTAAATTTATTCGAGTGTGCTTCATCTACCCTCCATTTAGGAGGTGACTCTGATGGCTGATTCTTAACCGATTATATATAAATTGCGAAGCAGTCAATCCCATTCATAATCAATATAAATACTAGATGAGAAAATTCTCAGATCAATAGCCGAGTAGGTATTGGAGTAGATATTACGCCATGGCTCCTTTATTGAGAAGAGTGATATCATAACCATCCATAATACCCTCCTAGTTCCTCGCTGGACAAGTGGTTTTCGCGCTCGGCGGCCAATCTAGTGGTCAGAAGTTCGAATCCCGGCTCGCCCAACGTGGAATCAGAGGAATTTATTTCTGGTGATAGAAATTCATTCCTCAATATAGTGTGGTTCGGATCCCACAATAAGCTGTAGGTCCCGTTTCTAGGTGACCAATTGGTTACTAGCCACGTAAAAATATCTAATCCTTCGGGCCAGCCCTAGGAGAGCTGGTAATCAGCTCAGTGGTCTGATAAAACTAAGGTATACTTAACTTAACATAATACCCTCCAACATCCTACCCTTTGCATCTGCTATGTTTCCACCCCAGATGTTGTGAGCATTAAATCTCCAAGGAGGTAGAACGGAGTAAGAAGCTGATTGATCAGTAAATGAACAATCATTATAAATGAAATCCAAATCCGGTGGAAAGTTACTGTACAGCTTGGAGATGGAGATGAGCAAGGAGTGTTGCAACGAATTATGCACAATAATTGTTGTACCTCCCTTAACTCTATCTCCTATTAATGGTAGAGAATTATATATGCTGTAATTTAATCCAGGATTATATTGTGTGCTTCCAAGCTTAGTTTCCTGGAGACAAACAATTCCTGGGTTATGGTCATGAAGCAGTATCTCCAGCTCTTCGCTTCGGGCCCTGGTGGAACCTTCTCATTTAATCTCTGTTTATGAACATTATCAAGAGATGATTTGGAAAGGACTAGTCTTGATAGGTTTGGTTTATTATCTGTTAGTTTACTAGTACCCTTTTGTTTCCCTATGATGTCAAATTGTTTTAATTCAAGCTAGGGTTCTTGCATCGAGGTCTGTACTTCATATCTATCACTAAGTGATGCAAGTTTAAGTGGATTTGATGGAGGAAAGGACGAGGGGGACTGTCTTCTCTTTTGGTACTTTTGCTCCTCAGTCACCATTAAATCAGGCAGAGATGCAGCCTGAGACAACTCCAAGGTGGTTGGGTTGAGTGTCATCTTATCCACCTTGGAGGCTTGCACTCTAGCCTCAGCAGGCCGAGGACATGACCCAGATGGCTGGTCCACTACCACAGGGGTTCATGCACTTCCTACATTGGAGGGTGCTGCCACTGCACCCCTATTGGTAGATAGGGGTACTGGCTGAAGGACTTGAGCATAGCTCCTAGTTTGTTGTCCTAATTGTCTTCTCGCAAAACCACTACTTTTATGCTCTGCATTAACTTTATTTAGTGCAGACAGTTCAAATTTGTATATTTCACAATTTTTGTGATTGGAGTTATGTTCCAGTTGACAATTCACACATTTTGCTTTCCTATTTCATCTATCATCATGATGGACACCAGAGCAGTTTATGAAAATTTTAGCATTTTCATAGTTTTTTGATAAATGGCCAAACTAAAAGCAATGATAGCACTGCATTGGTCTTTGCTGGAAAGGACATACTCATACCCTTTCATTTCCAAATATGATATAAAAGGTATTTCAGAGTCTACAAAAATTAAAATGATCATATTTGGTATAGCTACCTTTTTCACTTTCCAAAATGAAGTGGGTCTCATTTCTAGAATTTCTTCTTCTGCCATGTCTTATAGGTCTTTGTCAAATAGCACTCTCCTCCCATAACTAATGCTTAAGTGGGGTTTGATCTTCGTAATCATTTCATCACTTAACATCCAACAAGGTCAGCATATGTGCTTGTGTTGTGGACTTGGCATGAATAAGAACAGTGTTCTTCCAAAAACGAGAAATATTACGGCACTTTGTTCGTCCCACTTTTTTTCTGAAGAAATCTGCAAAATTTGTAGTAATTATAATTTTCCTCCTTGACTGAAGCTACCAGCCACATAGTAGGTTTAGGAGTTCTTACTTCTGCAGTCTGCTTTCTTGCTGGTTTATCTTAAGCCCCATTTAGAAGGCAAATAAACGTTCAAGTCTTACGGGACTTTGTCTGTTAAGGCTCCTCGTACTGTAGCTTGACCAATTTGTATGGCGCTTATACAACTAGCCTTTAGAAACTCATCATGGCTACTAAAGGTAACCCAAGCTTCCCATTTTAATTCACTATCTATAAAGCTCATCCTGATTTCTCCAACAGTTCCAAAGGATTTCAAAGCTGTGGAGATCATTTCATAATCACAACTGACTGGTAAGTCTTCAATATGGAGCAGGCTGTCTTGAGGACTTAACTTGGGAAGAAGAGGGTCCAGGCAAGGGGAAGTCAGGAGAGGGATCAGATTCGTTATTACTGCTTTTCATCAATTTATTTTTAGAAAAGTCATCAACATTTGGTTGTCATCTGTGCCAGAAGAGCACCATCATAGAACCTAGCGGTACTGGAATCCTTACAACTGCTAGACATTAAGATTTGAGAGGGGGGGGGGGGGGGATAAAAAGACAAATAAATGAACCTGAAATCCTTAAAAAGATATCATCAGCTTTTCATGGAGTTTACTCTTCCATGAATAGCACAGGTAAGAAACCGATTCCCAACTGTCCACGTCCCTACTCTACCCCACAGGGGATGGCAGAACATGATTAGAGTGGCCCAAGTGTAAGCCAAACACGCTTAACAGGACTGAGTGTATCACAAGAATACAATCATCCCCACCCTAATCACATTATGGGCAAACTGGATAGAATGGCGAGAGTCCTATACACAGAACCAGACCCCCCTGGAATGTGTGGTCCAGTCCTGCAGAATAGTTACGCCTGATGAGTCTCCAGTCTGAACATTATCGGGCAGTTGATGGTCCCACTACAATTCCCACTATTTAGCTTCACATATAAAACCATTCCCACCTATGATATATTTTCCTATTTGTCAGGTCCAATAAATTTTACAAACAATGGGAAATTCTGCAATATTACTCCAAATGAAAATAAAAAAA
>NC_087207.1:78998108-79005608 GCF_015104395.2 Macrobrachium nipponense
CACCGTAGTGATAAGAAAATACACAAAAACAAGTGGATCACCCGTACAAATCCGGATAAATTAGAAGTAACACTATTTCGGGTCAGGACAATAAAGGCTCCTTTGCAAGGTCCCGATGGCAGTTTTAGCCTTGAGTTTCTTTAGTTATATGCATAAAAATCGAATCTCTATGACTCAAATTAACTTTTAAAAAATACGGCTGAATTGCAAGGAATAACATGTCTGTAAAAACTTTCATTAGGTTAACATACTTAACATTCATATAAACAAATCAACAAAATATGTCTAAATGAGCTGACCTGGATCCCTTACTATTTCAAATTTTAGCAAAGAATGAAAGTAAACCACAGCAAGTACATATAGTTAATAATAACGCAGTGTAGATAACTTGTTTTAATAGTAATCGCTCAATTCATAATAGTTCAAGTCATTCTTACGTTCGTTGCTTTATACGTAACCAACAAAAACAGAATGCTAAAAACACACAATACATTCCTAATTATTATAAAAGAAATAGGTAAACAGTAGCCCTAAAAATCAGAAACAAAAAAATCGTGCTTCAGCAAACTTGGTTACTGTGTCATCTAGTCATACGGTCAGGGTCAGTCAAATCTTCACAGTGTTGCAAGCAAAGCACATTCCACTTAAGCGACTTTAGTGGAGGGGGGAGAGCGATGTTGGATCATTTATGCCAATACCTTTTTGAATTAAAAAGGAATTTTCCTATGAATCAAACGATCGTATCAAGTAATCAGAACAGGTTCTCGTAATTTTAATACAATAAGTTATTATAAGTAGTGGTGGATTACGCCTGACTGTACGTGCTGTAAAAATTAGAATATCAGCCATTTACATTGTTTTTATTCCTTTAATCCACGTAGTATCCTGTATTTACGGACTCACCGTTTGTTGTTCGAACCTCCCTATTGAGAAGTCTGGAGTATGGTTCAGTACAGGGCGGATAAGCGAACGCTTACAGATACTTTTATAGTTATAAAAACCATTCATCTGTATCTAGTGTAACTGTAAGATATCCATCTATGGGTATACAAAACATTATCTTACCTCCTGCCAAATAAGGCATGTTTATCAAAGGAAAATTCTATAAACCTTCTAACATATTAAAATCCGTTTTGAACAAAAAGAGATAGTTAATCAAATAATAACTTATATAGAGGAACCAATCATTTGTCTCATAAATCATGACAATTGTTCAAGCGACCCAACAGAATTCTCCCACACCCGCAGTCGCAGTTTGCACGCAAAATCTCGAGACGCATGGCACCCTCGGAAAACTGTATTAGTGCATGTTGGGTTCGGGATAAAAAAGAAACTTTGCTGGGATCTGAAATTTTAATCCTTCCCGACACTCTGAAATATAACGATTTCCGAGAACAAAGCACTATACACAGTTGACTCACAGCAACAAATTAATATTGAAGTCTGTAACCATCATAATACCAATCTAGTAATCCACAAAATATATATATATATATTATTATGATAAGATATTATATATATAATAGAATATATATATAATATATATATCTATATATATATAATATATAATATATATATATATAATATATATATACATATATATATATATATATATATATATATATATATATATATATATATATATAATATATATATATATATAGATATATCGTGGATATGGAAGTTATAAATATCGCATTTTTTACTGTTGCTAAATTTAATCACACCCAACCAGTTATACTTTATCTAAAGTAATATCCGTAAAGTCATTCAAGCAGAGGTGATTCAGCAGAATTTTTTTTATCTATTATCTGAATACCAGGATGTTTCTCCACTAGCGAGTGATCTCTGGGGGAAAACGGATGTCACTGAACACAAAATACGGTCTAAGGACAAACATAAAGATGTATTCGTACCTTCGTATAGACTCCCAATGAAATTTCAAAATAGAAATAAATGACGAAATAGAAAAAATGTCAGTAATAGAAGTCATTAGGAAATCAAATAGCCCATATAATTTTTCCCTTAAACGTCATGCCAAAAAAGATCGTACTTGGCGTATCGGCGTAAATTTCTGTTGCTTAAACAAGGAAACGATTCCTGATCGTTTTCCAGTGCCATGTACCGACGATATCTTATCTTCGTTAGATCAAAATAAATTTTTCACCAGCTTGGACTTACTTAAAAGCTTTCACCAGATACCATTAGCTAAGTGAGTGTACCCATACACCGCCTTCAGCACACTCAGGGGACATTATCAATATTACGTATGCCTCCGATTTACGTTGCGCCCCAATTACATTCACCAGAATGATTAATATAGTGTTTTGGAGACCTTTTTAGGGGATACCCTACATGCCTATATGGTTGGTCTTTTAATATTTTCTAATACCTTAGAAGTACATTCACATAAACTAGAGCTAGTGCTACAGAGACTAAGACAAATAATCTCAGAGTAAAATATCTAAATGTGAGTTTTAAAAACAGAACATGTTTATTTAGGTTTTATGTGTCTAGTCAAGGTCTTAAAGTAGTCCATGGTAAGGTGTCGGCTATTCATAATTTTCCAGTACCTATTAACGTTAAGGGGGATACAGAACTTTTGCGCTGTAGTGGGTATTACAATCGTAAGTAAACATGTAACTCTTCAATCATAGCAGCTCCTTTAACAGATCTAACGAAGAAGGGCATATATTTATTACAGTCTGAAAAGCATCAACAGGCGTTCGATATCTTAAAATTGGAATTATGCAGCTCACCTATCTTAAAAATCCCTGATTTAAATAAGGAATTTTTTTTTTATGGCAACAGATGCCTCAGACCTAGGGGTAAGAGGGGTACTACTTCAGCAATATGATAAACAGTTCTTTCCTATAGCTTTTTATTCACGTAAACTAAATCCCTCAGAAAGTAAATATGCAGTAATAGACGAGGAAGAGCTATGGAATCGTTAACTCACTAGTACATTTTAAGTTCATAATCTACGGCTATCCTGTTAAAGTCCTTACTGACCATAAGTCCCTTACTGAGTTTTTCAAAGGTTTTAATCACAGTAATAAAGGAACTCGGCAGCATATGATCATTCAGGTTTTTTAAGCCAAGATACGATATCTACCTGGGAAAGCAAATATCATAGTTGACGCATATCCCGCACCATACTGCAAAGAACCATTAATTGGACTAAAAGATATAGAAACATCCGTGCCTATTGTTAAAATCGTATCTGAACAAGAAAATTAATTAACCCAAGAGATCGTGAAAATTGAATACCTAGGTTGGAGCGCTGAACTGTTACAAACTGAACAAAGCAAGGGTCAGCAACTAAGCAAAACAATAAACACTTCGAACTGAAATCCTAAAGCATAAGTATATTTAAAGTTTGTGTAGCTGAATTATGTAATCAAATGTAATATTATATGTAGGTCCGAGATGAGGAAAACCTGAAGAACACAGCAGGTGACTAACGACCAGGTAGTAGTAATAATCTTTTTCATACCAATCGTCCTAAACTGGTTGCATTCCAATCCATTACATGGTCATCCAGGGTTCTCTATTATGTCACAGAAAGTCAAATCACTGTTTTACTGGCCTACAATGCTTACAGATATAAAAAGCACATAATTAATTGTAACATGTGTCATGAAAACAAGGGACACACTAAGACACCTGTCATTTTAAGGGCCTATCCCGTGCCAAATTAATCCTTGAAAGAATACACGTAGAATTATTAACAGAGTTACGAGTCTGACAGAGGAAATAAACACCTCTTAGTGTTAATAGTTCCCTTGACACGTTATATAGAATTAATAGCACTAAAAGACAAACACCACAATTAAGTGCGCTAGGAATATTTATGAGTGCTACATCAGTAAACATGGAATTCAACACATGATAATCTCTGACTCGGGTGGTGTAAATCAGTAATAATTTCCTTAACTTGTTGTGTAAATTCCTTTCCATTAGGAAAACCAATACCATATTTTATCATCCAGAGTCAATCTTTTTGGTAGAACGGATAAATAAGAAAGTGTCAATCCTACAAGTTACACTCGTGATATTGGATCCGAACTGGATTATAGCAGTTCTCGCAGTTTTAAATACCTTTATCATTCATATTTTGTATCTATAGAAATGATACCGCAAGTAGCCTTATACGGTAAGCCGCTAGAACACTTTTCCACATATTCAGGCGAACCATTAATTTATCAAAAAAAAAAAAAAAAAAAGTTATGGATACAAGTGGAGTCGATATAATGCACTCTGTAAGAAGTTGGAAGGGTTACCAATTATAATAAAAAAGGAATCACGATAAAATCAATAAGCAAAACGTAACCATATGCAGTAAGTGTTTATAAAATATCCAAATATATATGCGTAAAGATTTGAACTTTAACTTAATGCTTTAGTTGAGAAGTCCATTCAGTAATCTAGTGATATTAACGACAAATAAGCTAAAAGCTCAAACACATATCAAAACCTACTGGCATATTGTCTGTACCGGTGGTTTATATTCGTAGTCAATAAAAAAAAAAAAAAAAAAAAAAAAAAAAATCTTAAAGTCAGGAAGTCTAGAAGTGAAAATGTATATCTATGTGAATAATCCTATATGGATCTTACAGGGTAAGTAATATATATAAAATTTGTATGGAAACCTTTTTTCATTAGTTTGAATAAGGAATATCTAATTTAACATAAGTAATTACATATATTTTACAATCTTGCAGGTTTCCAACATGCAACTGATATTATATTGTTAAATTTTGGTGCTGTTTTTTTCAGACATTCTTCTCGTGTGGGGTGAGGGGGAGAGTATTTAAACAAAAAATATCCAATTTATACATGGCTACCATTTGAAAGTACTAAAGCCGTATTTATTACAGCTGGATGAGCGCAGCCTCCCGCTTAGCGCGTGTTGCTGAATCATCATATAAATCGCACATGCATCACTGTTCCTTTTAACCCCAATAATCCGCTTGTACAGGCTTCATCTGTAGTGTGTGTTGTCTCGTGCTTGCAAAAAACAAGCCAACTGGAGAGGAATGCTTAGCATGAACTTCTCATGGGCAAGGCAGGTCGTTAGGTACAAGTGTCTATCCGCGGTGCAATGCAAGTTTAGTTAAGGAACCGCAATCGTTTTAAAATTAATGAACGAAATAAGCAAAGAGAATTTCTATAACATCAAAATGAATTTATTTTTATGAACCTCATAGACAATTAGAGTCAGTAAATCAGCTTATGACATTGGTAAATGAACACTTAGAAGTATCAGGTCATGGGTATGAAAAATTTACTTGCAACACTAGCATATTACAATTCAAGCGGATCACATTCATGGGAAAATGTCACATTTTCTTGAAAAACCCAGTTATGTAGAAATTAGTTACATAGTGGGTTCTTTCGTAGCATCTCCTGCCTAAAAATTAACCTCAGAGGATGTGCGCGAGAAAATTGAATATGAACCTTTTTTTAGGGGCACATAGGATCGGATTTTATCACAGCTTAATTTCAGTAAGCGTAGAGAAATACAGAACCATGATTAATATTCTCTTTGACTCTTATGTTGCCTGGCAATCTTACAAATAGCTCCGTTTCTCACTTCTTTGTCTACTTACTACCAGTAATATCGAATTTTCGTATTGATATCTGTTAATAGGGATATTTTTACGGTCATCAGAGACCTGGATAGGTTCACTCATTGTTATAATGCCATGGATAAAAAAGTTTGTACAGCTGACTCTTTTGAATTCCATAAAATATCAGCGAATTCATGTGGGTTAAGTCTAGTCCTTAACTGCATTCTCCTTCCTGTATTTGGATGTTGTCTGAATTTACTTTGCCCTTGTGACAAGTATAATTTCACTTACAGGCTGATTAACTTAACCTAGTTACAGTACCCTGCAGTACGAGAGTTTCACATCGCATGCCCGGACAGATCGTCTAACACTCCCAAAACCCGTTCGTCGCTGCGGACGACTGCAGTGAAGTAACAACCGCCTACAATGTGAAGGGAATAAGCACCATCATAAGTAAACAAGCTTATTTCGTGGGCTTCTTGGACCGACACCCGTATCCCATCGTTAATTTCGTTTTTAATGCGGAATGGTCCGGCGGCTGTCGGAATTGACTACAAAGGGACATACTTTCAACAATTACGACCAAGGAGGATATTCAACTCTACGTTTGCTGTCGCAGGACTCGTGCTGGGGATGATTTTATTCATCGTGAACATATTTGTATGGCATAGGATGCAGAGAACAAGTATGAGTGTAAAATAGAACGTCGGACCCTGCCCAGGCAATTTCCCCTTGTTTTTAACCATTTGGAATTGGCCATTTCATTTGGCTATAGGTGGTTGTCTGGAACTGTGTAATGGACGAAAAGTAGTTCGAAACGCTAGTTAAATGTGTATGGGGTACATCCTTGGCTATGTACTCCATATATAAAGTATCAGTAAAGGATCAGTAAATAATAAAATATCATATATAAAGTATCAGTAAATAACAGAATTTAAATATATCTAGGAATCTATTTAAAGTGTACATATATTGATCATGATTATATGAATCAATATATATATGTATAAATAAATCAGGAAGCCTATAATCAATCTGTTACCTTTTATCTTACCAATAACTGCAGTTAGTATATCAGTTAGTATATGGGTTAATGAATCAGTTAGTATATGAGTTAAAATATCAATTACTATATCTGTTAGTATATGAGTTAAAATATCAATTACTATATCAGTTAGTATATGGGTTAACGTATCAGTTACTATATCAGTTAATATATCAATTAATAAATCAGTTAATATATCAGTTTATATATGATTTTTATCACTTCATATATGATTTTTATCAGTTAAAATATGATTTTTATAATGTTAATCTTTATGTTATGCAATTATCAGGAGTACATTAGTATTTTCTGTAGCATATGTATCTTAATGAGTTGAAGTGAAAACTGTATCATTATATATCATGTGATCATTATTATTTACGAATATATCATATGCATATGTCTCATATCTTATTAAATGAATCTGTATTTGTGTACACCATGAATTTTTTTTTACTTATAAGTATTTTTTTATATATCTATATATATTCACCATAGTGTCTGTATCACACTCCTATAAGTCAAATGCAAGTAAAGCTTGAGTAATATTCAGTGTTTGGTTTTGTAGCCGACTGAGCATTTATGTAAGTGTTATATAATAGAATATATGGAATGTTATTCCATATATATAAAAAACGAAAACTAGGATTAATTAAAACCAGTGACCCAAGAGGTCAACCAGTTTGCTTGCAGGAATGTGATCAGACCAAATACGATAAAGTAGGCTAAGATGACGTGTTGTAATGAGTCAGTGTCTAGTTGCCGTCATCTGTGGTCATTCATTTGTTTTGTAAACTGTATTCCAAGCTTCCTGCTTGAGACAACCACCGTGACCTATAGCTCAAACGGCCTACGTGACTTGTAATCTATGTCATCTGTATG
>NC_087207.1:79015608-79037186 GCF_015104395.2 Macrobrachium nipponense
TTTCTGTGGATTTTCAATTTGCATTTTTTCTAAAATTTTATGACCGACATTTATTTGTTTTTCCTTATAAGACTTTAGGTGTTTAATGCACTTATGGCCTTACTATTCATATGAAACATTCATTACATCCACATATGTTTTCATCAGTTGTTTTTTGGTTTATTCTAACTACACCAATTCTCCCATCACGTAATAATTCGTCTCTTTGGTTTGTTCCTCTACTATTTCTTCAACGTTCAGTTGGTTTTATTAATATTTTAGGAGACAGAGTTATAATAGAAATATTTGGTTTATGTTCTTTCATCAAGTTTCCCGTCTTTAGTTTAGTTTATGTACCTCGAATATTAGTCGTTTTTTTGTAAGTCTTGGGTGGTGTTCTCTCTAATGAACACTTTTTTTTCTTTAGCTTCTAATTCATTGTAACTTTCTTCTAACATTTCTGTGATACTTGTATCATAATCTTGAACTTCTTTTCTCTTAATAGGTCAAATGAATTTGAACAAATATTTGTATACGTTTCTTGGTTTTTTGCTATATTAGTTCCTTTTGAAAAGTAGTTAATTATCCCATTTCCATTTTTGTAATGTTCGTTTCCCAGCGGGATCATGCTTGGTTCCTCAACTTTCAATTCTAATTTGGCTTCTTTTATATTCATATCTGCTCTCTTCTGAAGTAATTCTAATCCTGTATTTAAATATTTTGTTTCACCACACCTCCACAGTATGGTATGTTTTTCAGACCCACAATACGCACATACAGGTGCATTAATAAAATTTTTCCCTATATTGCCATATTTACTATAGGTATGGCACTGTAGTGTTTTTGACTCATATGGTCTCAGTTCTCTGCTTTGGTCTTGACCTTCAAATCTTATCTATGCTATTCTCAGTGATATTCCATTACTCCAGCTACTGTCTACATCGAAAGTTTTGCAATCATGTACATTTTTTTTATTGGTTCGTCATTATGAAGGAGTACTATGGTGTACTGTACAATGTTCGTATTGTCATGTTTTCTTTAATGACTTATATTATCTATATTTTTTCTTTTTTATAGCTAAGCAATTTTTTAATTGATTTTTTTGTGTTTTCTATCAAACACGCCTATTCTTTTGTTTGTGTGAATAACGTTTCCGTAGTTGAATGTCGATTCAACAGGACGCTTTCTCGTTCTAAAGCCGATATTTTCTTCTCAATTTCGAAGGTGACGAATTTTGACCAACGTTTTTTTTTTTTTTTTTTTTTGCTTTATACTGGAACATACAGTTCTAGTGTGATTGTATTCAGATTTTTATTTTATTTTTCTACAGAAAGAAGGCAAGAGAATGTTTCAACGGTTGTCAACTGTGCCGAGTTGCTAACATCAAAGGGCCCAGGGTGTTTGTGTAGTTCTTTTTACTTTCCATAAACATTAAAGTGTATATAAAAACAAATAAAATAAATAAATATCCTGTAAACCTTAAAAAGATACCATCAGCCTTTCCTGGATTCAATTCCTCCACTAATGGCACAAGTGAGAACTTTTATTATTCGACTGGGTGGTATTTATTGTGTGGGGTTCCGTGTTGCATCCTGCCTCTTTAGGAGTCCATCAATCTTCTTACTATGTGCGCCGTTTCTAGGATCACACTCTTCTGCATGAGTCCTGGAGCTACTTCGGCCTCTAGTTTTTCCAGATTCCTTTTCAGGGATCTTGGGATCGTGCCTAGTGTTCCTATGATTATGGGTACGATTTCCACTGGCATATCCCATATCCTTCTTATTTCTATTTTCAGGTCTTGATACTTATCCATTTTTTCCCTTTCTTTCTCTTCAACTCTGGTGTCCCATGGTATTACGACATCAGTGAATGATACTTTCTTCTTGATTTTGTCAATTAACGTCACGTCTGGTCTATTTGCACGTATCACCCTATCTGTTCTGATACCATAGTCCCAGAGGATCATTGCCTGATCGTTTTCTATCACTCCCTCAGGTTGGTGCTCGTACAGCTTATTACTGCAAGGTAGCTGGTGTTTCTTGCACATGCTCTAGTGGAGGGCTTTTGCCACTGAATGATGCCTCTTTTTGTACTGGTTCTGTGCAGGTGCCGGACATTCGCTTGCTATGGGAGAGATGTTATTTCTATCTATCGTTCTTTGGATATATCTGGTTCTTAGGGCCTGATCTTGTGCCGCTGTTATCATTCCTTCAGTTTTCTTCTTGAGCTCTCCCCTTTGTAACCATTGCCATGTGTCATCGCTGGCCAGTTCTTTAGTCTGTCTCATGTATTGTCTGTGCATTGGTTTGTTGTGCCATTCCTCTGTTCTGTTTGTCATTCTCCTGTGTCTGTATATTTCTGGGTCTTTGTCTACTTTTATCATTCCTTCTTCCCATGCACTCTTTAGCCACTCATCTTCACTGGTTTTCAGATATTGCCCCAGTGCTCTGTTCTCGATGTTGACGCAGTCCTCTATGCTTAGTAGTCCTCTCCCTCCTTCCTTTCATGTTATGTATAGTCTGTCCGTATTTGCTCTTGGGTGTAGTGCTTTGTGTATTGTCATATGTTTCCTCGTTTTCTGGTCTATGTTGCGGAGTTCTGCCTTAGTCCATTCCACTATTCTGGCACTGTATATAATTACTGGCACTGCCCATGTGTTTATGGCTTTTGTTATATTTCCGGTGTTGAGTTTTGACTTGAATATCGCCTTGAGTCTCTGCATATATTCTTTCCTGATTGTGTCCTTCATCTCTTGGTGTTTTATATCCCCTCCTTCCATTATTCCCAGGTATTTGTATCCCGTCTCATGTATGTGTTTCATGTTGCTCCCATCTGGTAGCTTTATCCCTTCCGTCCTTGTTACTTTCCCTTTTGTATGTTGACTAAGGCACATTTTTCTATTCCAAACTCCATCCTGATGTCCCCAGATATAATCCTTACAGTCTGGATTAGGGTATCTATTTCCTTGATGCTCTTACCATACAACTTGATGTCGTCCATGAACATCAGATGGTTAATTCTGTTGCCTCTTTTCTTGAGTTGTTACCCATGATTCCCATGTCATGGGAATCATGGCTACTACGAAGAGTAGTGGGGACAGTGAGTCGCCCTGGAAGATCCCTCTCCTGATATTAACCTCTGCTAGTCTTGTTCCAGAGCTTGTAAGTATTGTATTCCAGTTGTGCATTGTATTTTTGAGGAAGCTGATTGTGTTTTCCTCTGCCCCATATATTTTCAGGCATTCTATTAGCCATGTGTGTGGTATCATGTCGAAGGCTTTCTTATAGTCTATCCATGCCATGCTTAGGTTGGTTTTCCTTTTATTACTGTTCTTCATTACCATTTTGTCTATCAGGAGCTGGTCTTTTGTGCCCCTACACTTCCTTATGCAACCTTTCTGTTGGTGGGGGATAGTGTTTGTGTCCTCTAAGTAGTTGTATAGCCTTTCGCTAAAGATACCTGTTAGTAACTTCCACATTATTGGTAGTCAGGTGATAGGCCTGTAGTTACTGGCTATATTTCCCTTACTCTTGTCTTTCTGGACTAAGGATGTTCTTCCTGTGGTCATCCATTTGGGTGCATGGTGATTTGTGATACAATGCTGGAGTTCTTCTGCTATTCTTGGGTGTAGGCCAGTATCCGTGGACTTCATCGGGACCTGGGGCTTTCCATTTGGGCATTTTCTTTAGTTGGTGTCTGACTGTGTCTGCCGTGATGTCAGTGAATCTTTGTTTTATTCTCCCTGTTTCTTCTGCCTTCACTTCCTGGAGCCCTGTTGCATGTTTGTTGTGTGATACTGGATTGCTCTATATGTTTTCCCAGAGTCTCTTACTTGGTTCGGCTTCAGGAATTTCTTGGTAGCTGTCTTCCCCTCTTAGTTGGCTGTATAGTCTTTTCTGGCTGGTTCCGAATAGTTTGTTCTGTTGGTATCCCTTATTCCTGTTCATGTATCGTTAGATCTTATGTGCTTTGGCCTTAAGCCTCTGTTTTACATCTTCTATTGTGTTGTTTAGTCCCCTCTCGTGTACTTTGTATTTTTCGTTCAGTTCC
The DNA here is from genome assembly GCF_015104395.2 of Macrobrachium nipponense. NCBI lineage: Eukaryota > Metazoa > Arthropoda > Malacostraca > Decapoda > Palaemonidae > Macrobrachium > Macrobrachium nipponense. The sequence continues at coordinate 79,019,638 of NC_087207.1, forward strand.
TCCCTTGTTTTCTTGCTCCTTAGCCTTTTTTCTGCCATCTCTTTCAGTTTACTCAAGTCAGATCTCATCACCGTGATTTGCTTTTCCAGGCGCCTTTTCCAAGGTGGTTGCTGTTTTGGTTTCTGTTGGGTTGGTTGTGCTGGTGCTGTTGGTGTTCGTGTCCCCATCAGTTCTGCTACTAGTCTTGCTCCTTCATATGTCAAGTTATTTGTTTCTGTGATATTGGTGGTGTGTACTAGTCTCATTATTTCATTGACCTCACTTGTTTTCTCCCTAAATTTCTTGGTGTTGTAGGCTTTCATGGAGGGGATCTTTGTTCTCTCTGTATCTGGCTTCATCCATTGTCTGATCTTTTCTGCCCATTCCGTCATGTCTGTTACTTCGTCGGTGTTTCTTCGTGTGTCGTTGTTTGATACTTCATCATCCCTGTCATCTTCTGTGGCATCGTCTCTCAGTTCGTCTCCTTGTAATTCGTTACCGTGTGTCATTTCCCTTTCCAGTTTTTTCTCTTTCTGTTGGGGAGAGCCAGTTCTTTTATTTTATGTTCCTTACTTGGTCTGTCAGCCTCTGCTCTGTTTGGGGGGTGTTATTCCTCTCATTCCAGATGTTGACCAACCTTCTTCTATATCCTCTGTCCGTCGGGTTGCCTCTGATGTAGCATCTCCATATTTCCTTGTTTTATTATTATTATTATTATTATTATTATTATTATTATTATTATTATTATTATTATTATTATTATTATTATTATTATTATTATTATTATTATTATCCAATAGCTGTTTCAACGGCATTTAATTTATATAGAATCTTCTCGTCAGCATGTAGCTGGTGTCAGGGAGAGATTTCGTTACCATCCAACGACCAATTAAAATCCCTGCTCACCGACCCGCCTAACGATTGTACACGACCTTGCATGCTATAAATACTTGTAAAACGTATCTTAATTCACTTTACTGTATACTCTCATAGATGACTGCCTGTGCGCTGTCGACATGTTAGAGTAATAAACCTAGGAGAAATGAAAGTCTTTACATGTCCTTAGGAAACTTAATACACCAGCTACATGCTGACGAGAAAAAGATAATAAGAAGAATTGAGAAGATTCTATATAAATTAAATGCCGTTGAAACAGCTATTATATTCAATGCTAATGTCCTCAGAGAAGGCCTCCTTCCCAATTATTATTATGTTATTATTATTATTATTATATTATTTTTTTTTTTTCTTTTTTTTTTTTTTTTTTTTTGCCTATCACAGTCCTCCAATTCGACTGGGTGGTATTTATTGTGTGGGGTTCCGGGTTGCATCCTGCCTCCTTAGGAGTCCATCACTTTTCTTACTATGTGTGCCGTTTCTAGGATCACACTCTTCTGCATGAGTCCTGGAGCTACTTCAGCCTCTAGTTTTTCTAGATTCCTTTTCAGGGATCTTGGGATCGTGCCTAGTGCTCCTATGATTATGGGTACGATTTCCACTGGCATATCCCATATCCTTCTTATTTCTATTTTCAGATCTCTTTCTCTTCAATTCTGGTGTCCCATGGTATTGCGACATCAATGAGTGATACTTTCTTCTTGACTTTGTCAATCAACGTCACGTCTGGTCTGTTTGCACGTATCACCCTATCCGTTCTGATACCATAGTCCCAGAGGATCTTTGCCTGATCGTTTTCTATCACTCCTTCAGGTTGGTGCTCGTACCACTTATTACTGCAAGGTAGCTGATGTTTCTTGCACAGGCTCCAGTGGAGGGCTTTTGCCACTGAATGATGCCTCTTTTTGTACTGGTTCTGTGCAAGTGCCGGGCATTCACTTGCTATGTGGTTTATGGTTTCATTTTTCGTATTGCACTTCCTACATATGGGAGAGAGGTTATATTCCGTCTATCATACTTTGAACATATCTGGTTCTTAGGGCCTGATCTTGGTGCCGCTGTTATCATTCCTTCAGTTTCCTTCTTTAGCTCTCCCCTCTGTAGCCATTGCCAATTGTCATCGCTGGCTAGTTCTTTAGTCTGTCTCATGTATTGTCCGTGCATTGGTTTGTTGTGCCAGTCCTCTGTTCTTTCTGTCTTTTCTCCTGTCTGTATATCGCTGGGTCTCGTCTACTTTATTAGTCCTTCTTTCCCATTTGCACTTCTTTAGCCACTCGTCTTCACTGGTTTTCAGATATTGCCCAGTGCTCTGTTTTCGATGTTGACGCAGTCCTCTATACTTAGTAGTCCTCTCCCTCCTTCCTTTCGTGTTATGTATAGTCTGTCCGTATTTGCTCTTGGGTGTAGTGCTCTGTGTATTGTCATTTGTTTCCTGGTTTTCTGATCTATGCTGCGGAGTTCTGCCTTCGTCCATTCCACTATTCCTGCGCTGTATCTGATTACTGGCACTGCCCATGTGTTTATGGCTTTTATCATATTTCCGGCGTTGAGTTTTGACTTGAGTATCGCCTTGAGTCTCTGCATATATTCTTTCCTGAGCTCCCATCTGGTAGCTTTATCCCTTCAGTTCTCGTTACTTTGCCTTTTTGTATGTTGACTAAGGCGCATTTTCTATTCCAAACTCCATCCTGATGTCCCCAGATACAATCCTTACAGTTTGGATTAGGGTATCTATTTCCTTGATGCTCTTACCATACAGCTTGATGTCGTCCATGAACATCAGATGGTTGATTTTGTTGCCTCTTTTCTTGAGTTGGTACCCGGCATCCATCTTCTGTAGTACTTTGTCATGGGAAATCATGGATACTACGAAGAGTAGTGGGGACAGTGAGTCGCCCTGGAAGATCCCTCTCCTGATATTAACCTCTGCTAGTCTTATTCCAGAGCTTGTAAGTATTGTATTCCAGTTGCGCATTGTATTTTTGAGGAAGCTGATGGTATTTTCCTCTGCCCCATATATTTTCAGGCATTCTATTAAGCATGTGTGTGGTATCATGTCGAAGGCTTTCTTATAGTCTATCCATGCCATGCTTAGGTTGGTTTTCCTTCTCCTACTGTTCTTCATTACCATTTTGTCTATCAGGAGCTGGTCTTTTGCGCCCCTACACTTCCTTCTGCAGCCTTTCTGTTGGTGGGGGATGGTGATTGTCCTCCTCTAGGTAGTTAGTTTTTATAGCCTTTCACTGATTATACCTGTTAGTAACTTCCACATTATTGGTAGGCAGGTGATGAGGGCCTTTAGTAGTTACTGGCTATATTTCCTTACTCTTGTCTTTTTGTACTAAGGATGTTCTTCCTGTGGTCATCCATTTGGGTGCTTGGTGATTTGAGATACAATGCTGGAGTTGTTCTGCTATTCGTGGGTGTAGGGCCTTGAAGTTTTTGAGCCAGTATCCATGGACTTCATCGGGACCTGGGGCTTTCCAGTTTGGCATTTTCTTTAGTTGGTGTCTGACTGTGTCTGTCGTGAATTGTCTGGGAATCTTTGTTTTATTCTCCCTGTTTCTTCTTCCTTGACTTCCTGGAGCCATGTTGCATGTTTGTTGTGTGATACCGGATTGCTCCATATGTTTTCCCAGAGTCTCTTACTTGGTTCGGCTTCAGGAATTTCTGGGTGGGTTGTCTCCCCTCTTAGTTGGCTGTATAGTCTTTTCTGGTTGGTTCCGAATAGTTTTGTTCTGTTGGTATCCCTTATTCCTGTTCATGTACCGTTGGATCTTGTGTGCTTTGGCCTTAAGCCTCTGTTTTACATCTTCTATTGTGTTGTTTAGTCCCCTCTCTTGTACTTTGTATTTCTCGTTGAGTTCCTCCCTTGTTTTCTTGCTTCTTAGCCTTTTTTCTGCCATCTCTTTCAGTTTACTCAAGTCAGATCTCATCACCATGATTTGCTTTTCCAGGCGCCTTTTCCATGGAGGTTGCTGTTTTGGTTTCTGTTTTGGGTTGGTTGTGCTGGTGGGTGTTTGGTGTTCGATTCCCCATCAGTTGTGCTACTAATCTTGCTCCTGCATATGTCAAGTTATTTGTTTCTGTGATACTGGTGGTGTGTATTAGGCCCATTATTTCATTGACCTCACTTGTTTTCTCCCTTAATTTCTTGGTGTGTAGGCTTTCATGGGGGGGATCTTTGTTCTCTCTGTATCTGGCTCCATCCATTGTCTAATCTTTTCTACCCATTCCGTCCTCTCTGCTACTTCGTCGGTGTTTCTTCGTGTGTCGTTGTTTGATACCTCATCCTCCCTGTCGTCTGTGGCACGCTCTCAGTTCGTCTTCGTGTAATTCGTTGTCGTGTGACATTTCCCCTTCCAGTTCTTCTCTTTCTGTTGGGGAGAGCCAGTTCTTTTTCTTTATGTTCCTTACTTGGTCTGCCAGCCTCTGCTCTGTTTGGGGGTGTTATTCCTCTCATTCCAGATGTTGGCCAATCTTCTTCTATATCCTCTCTCCATCGGGTTGCTTCTGATGTAGCTTCCATATTTCCTTATCATCGGGTTGCTTCTGAGTAGATCTCCATATTTTCTTATTCTCTTGTCCATTTCTTCCTTTTTGCCTCTGTAGCTCCAATCTCAGGCTGTTGATTACTGTCGTTGTGGTGATCAGTTGCTGGATGACGACCTCCAAGTACCTGACCGTCTTCCCCTACAATTGGGTTGAATACCTGGTTGCCGGACGAAGCTCCTCTGTTGCCAGAGGTTCCATTTACGTCATTGTCGTTTATTTCCTTCATTTCTTTCCATCATTGCTGAGTTTTGCTATTTAACCCATAGCTGGACCCTACCCCATCAGGGATAGGTACTCATTTACAGCTGAGTAGACTGAGGAAATTATGGTAAAGATCCTTTCCCAAGGAATCAACGCCGAGGAGAGCGGTCACCCATCCAACGACTGACCAGCCCCAATGTTGCTTAACTTGACTTAAGTCTATTGACGACCTAACCCACTCCTCTACGGCGCCACATGTTATTATTATTATTATTATTATTATTATTATTATTATTATTATTATTATTATTATTACTATTATTATTATTATTATTATTATTATTATTATTATTATTATTATTATTATTATTATTATTATTATTATTATTATTATTATTTGCTCTATCACAGTCCTCCAATTCAACTGGGTGGTATTTATAGTGTGGGGTTCCAGGTTGCATCCTGCCTCCTTAGGAGTCCATCACTTTTCTTACTATGTTCGACGTTTCTAGGATCACACTCTTCTGCATGAGTCCTGGAGCTACTTCAGCCTCTAGTTTTTCTAGATTCCTTTACAGGGATCTTGGGATCGTGCCTAGTGCTCCTATGATTATGGGTACGATTTCCACTGGCATATCCCATATCCTTCTTATTTCTATTTTCAGATCTTGATACTTATCCATTTTTTCCCTTTCTTTCTCTTCAACTCTGGTGTCCCATGGTATTGCGACATCAATGAGTGATACTTTCTTCTTTACTTTGTCAATCAGTGTCACGTCTGGTGTGTTTGGACGTATCACCCTATCCGTTTTGATACCATAGTCCCAGAGGATCTTTGCCTCATTGTTTTCTTTCACTCCCTCAGGTTGGTGCTCGTACCACTTATTACTGCAAGGTAGCTGATGTTTCTTGCACAGGCTCCAGTGGAGGGCTTTTGCCACTGAATCATGCCTCTTTTTGTACTGGTTCTGTGCAAGTGCCGGGCATTCACTTGCTATGTGGTTTATGGTTTCATTTTTCGTATTGCACCTCCTACATATGGAGAGATGTTATTTCCGTCTATCGTTCTTTGAACTATCTGGTTCTTAGGGCCTGATCTTGTGCCAAGCTGTTATAATTCCTTCAGTTTCCCTCTTTAGCTCTCCCCTCTGTAGCCATTGCCATGTTTCATCGCTGGCTAGTTCTTTAGTCTGTCTCATGTATTGTCCGTGCATTGGTTTGTTGTGCCAGTCCTCTCTTCTGTCTGTCATTCTCCTGTCTGTATATTTCTGGGTCTTCATCTACTTTTATCATTCCTTCTTCCCATGCACTCTTTAGCCACTCGTCTTCACTGGTTTTCAGATATTGCCCCAGTGCTACTGTTTTCGATGTTGACGCAGTCCTCTATACTTAGTAGTCCTCTCCCTCCTTCCTTTCGTGTTATGTATAGTCTGTCCGTATTGCTCTTGGGTGTACTCTTTTTGCAGTGTCATATGTTCCTGGTTTTCTGATCTATGCTGCAGAGTTATGCCTTCGTCCATTCCACTATTCCTGTGCTGTATCTGATTACTGGCACTGCCCATGTGTTTTAAGTGGGCTTTTATCATATTTCCAGCGGTTGAGTTTTGACTTGAGTATCGCCTTGAGTCTCTGCATATATTCTTTCCTGATCGTGTCCTTCATCTCTTGGTGTTTTATATCCCCTCCTTCCACTATTCCCAGGTATTTGTATCCTGTCTCATCTATGTGTTTGATGTTGCTCCCATCTGGTAGCATTTTATCCCTTCAGTTCTCGTTACTTGCCTTTTTGTATGTTGACTAAGGCGCATTTTTCTATTCCAAACTCCATCCCTGATTGCACCAGATACAATCCTTACAGTCTGGATTAGGGTATCTATTTCCTTGATGCTCTTACCATACAGCTTGATGTCGTCCATGAACATCAGATGGTTGATTCTGTTGCCTCTTTTCTTGAGTTGGTACCTGGCATCCATCTTGTATAGTACTTTTGTCATGGGACTCATGGCTACTACGAAGAGTAGTGACAGTGAGTCGCCCTGGAAGATCCCTCTCCTGATATTAACCTCTGCTAGTCTTATTCCAGAGCTTGTAAGTATTGTATTCCAGTTGCGCATTGTATTTTTGAGGAAGCTGATGGTGTTTTCCTCTGCCCCATATATTTCCAGGCATTCTATTAGCCATGTGTGTGGTATCATGTCGAAGGCTTTCTTATAGTCTATCCATGCCATGCTTAGGTTGGTTTTCCTTCTCCTACTGTTCTTCATTACCATTTTGTCTATCAGGAGCTGGTCTTTTGTGCCCCTACACTTCCTTCTGCAGCCTTTCTGTTGATGGGGGATGGTGTTTGTCTCCTCTAGGTAGTTGTATAGCCTTTCACTGATGATACCTGTTAGTAACTTCCACATTATTGGTAGGCAGGTGATAAGCCTGTAGTTACTGGCTATATTTCCCTTACTCTTGTCTTTTTGTACTAAGGATGCTCTTCCTGTGGTCATCCATTTGGGTGCATGGTGATTTGAGATACAATGCAGGAGTTGTTCTGCTATTCATGGGAATCATGGCTACTACGAAGAGTAGTGGGGACAGTGAGTCGCCCTGGAAGAGCCCTCTCCTGATATTAACCTCTGCTAATCTTATTCCAGAGCTTGTAAGTATTGTATTCCAGTTGCACATTGTATTTTTGAGGAAGCTGATGGTGTTTTCTTCTGCCCCATATATTTCCAGGCATTCTATTAGCCAAATATGTGTTGGTATGCATGGTCGAAGACTTTCTTATAGTCTATCCATGCCATGCTTAGGATGGTTTTCCTTCTCCTACTGTTCTTCATTACCATTTTGTCTATCAGGAGCTGGTCTTTTGTGCCCCTACACTTCCTTCTGCAGCCTTTCTGTTGGTGGGGGATGGTGTTTGTCTCCTCTAGGTAGTTGTATAGCCTTTCACTGATGATACCTGTTAGTAACTTCCACATTATTGGTAGGCGGAGGTGATAGGCCTGTAGTTACTGGCTATATTTCCCTTACTCATTGTCTTTTTTGTACTAAGGGGTAATGTTCTTCCTGTGGTCATCCATTTGGGTGCATGGTGATTTGAGATACAATGCTGGAGTTGTTCTGCTATTCGTGGGTGTAGGGCCTTGAAGTTTTTGAGCCAGTATCCATGGACTTCATCGGGACCTGGGGCTTTCCGGTTGGCATTTTCCTTTTGTTGGTGTCTGACTGTGTCTGTCGTGATCTCTGTGAATCTTTGTTTTATTCTCCCTGTTTCATCGGCCTTGACTTCCTGGAGCCATGTTGCATGTTTGTTGTGTGATACCGGATTGCTCCATATGTTTTCCCAGAGTCTCTTACTTGGTTCGGCTTCAGGAATTTCTGGGTGGGTTTGTCTTCCCCTCTTAGTTGGCTGTATATTCTTTTCTGGTTGGTTCCGAGTAGTTTTTGTTTGCTTTTGGTATCCCTTATTCCTGTTTATGTACCGTTGGATCTTATGTGCTTTGGCCTTAAGCCTCTGTTTTACATCTTCTATTGTGCTGTTTAGTCCCCTCTCTTGTACTTTGTCTTTCTCGTTGAGTTCCTCCCTTGTTTTCTTGCTTCTTAGCCTTTTTTCTGCCATCTCTTTCAGTTTACTCAAGTCAGATCTCATCACCATGATTTGCTTTTCCAGGCGCCTTTTCCAAGGAGGTTGCTGTCTTGGTTTCTGTTGGGTTGGCTGTACTGGTGGTGTTGGTGTTCGTATCCCCATCAGTTCTGCTACTAATCTTGCTCCTGCATATGCCAAGTTATTTGTTTCTGTGATACTGGTGGTGTGTATTATGCCCATTATTTCATTGACCTCACTTGTTTTCCTTTTCCCCTTACGTTTCTTGGTTGTTGTAGGCTTTCATGGAGGGGATCTTTGTTCTCTCTGTATCTGGCTCCATCCATTGTCTAATCTTTTCTACCATTCCGTCCTCTCTGCTACTTCGTCGGGTGTTTCTTCGTGTGTCGTTGTTTGATACCTCATCCTCCCTGTCGTCTTCTGTGGCATCGTCTCTCAGTTCGACTTCGTGTAATTCGTTGTCGTGTGACATTTCCCTTTCCAGTTCTTCTCTTTCTGTTGGGGAGAGCCAGTTCTTTTTCTTTATGTTCCTTACTTGGTCTGCCAGCCTCTGCTCTGTTTTGGGGGTGTTATTCCTCTCATTCCAGATGTTGACCAATCTTCTATATCCTCTCTCCGTCGGGTTGCTTCTGATGTAGCATCTCCATATTTCCTTATTGCTTCTGTAGCTCCAATGTCAGGCTGTTGATTGCTGTCGTTGTGGTGATCAGTTGCTGGATGACGACCTCCAAGTACCTGACCGTCTTCCCCTTCAATTGGGTTGAATACCTGGTTGCCGGACGAAGCTCCTCTGTTGCCAGAGGTTCCATTTACGTTGTTGTCGTTTATTCCTTCAATTCTTTCCATCATTGATGAGTTTGCTATTTAAACCCATAGCTGGACCCTACCCCATCTGGGATAGGTACTCATTTACAGCTGAGTAGACTAAGGAAATTATGGTAAAGATCCTTTCCCAAGGAATCAACGCCGAGGAGAGCGGTCACCCATCCAACGACTGACCAGCGCCAATGTTGCTCAACTTGACTTAAGTCCATTGACGACCTAACCCACTCCTCCACGCCACCATTATTATTATTATTATTATTATTATTATTATTATTATTATTATTATTATTATTATTATTATTATTATTATTATTATTATTATTATTATTTTATGAAAATAGTTTAACGAGACCTCTGAACTGACATTCAGCTCTCATAGGGCTGGCCCAAAGGATTAGATTAAATTGCCTAAGACCAAGAACTGGGACCAAATACGCCATTGAATGTGATGCTGAATAAATTAAATTTAAATAAACTTGGATGGATGGATGAATTATGAAATTAATGACAAACCCAAGCACTGGGAGCTAGTTTGGTCAGTCAGCGCCGTAATGGAATACAATACATAACTTAATGATTAATGAAATGTAAATGAAGGCAATGATAATCAACAGAGAATGACAACGTAAAAACTATATTTCATTAAAAAAAATAATAATCATAATATAAAAAACTAAAATTTTATTTTCAAATTAAAATATAAATAAAAGTATAATTGCATAAGCATATATGCTTTAGGTAATAGATAAATTAGATATTAGTTAAGTACGTCTTTTGTAATATATACCAAACTCTTTTAAGAACTTTAGAAGATGGGCAGCACCATATATTGGACAAGACATCAGAATATGCTCAAATTTCAACAGACAGTCACAGCTACCACAGACTGGGGCATCGTTTCCATCAAGCATAAAGCTGTGTCAATCATTAAAGGCCGATACGGAGTCTTGTTAAAACAATTTCAGTCCTCTTATCTCTATGAAATAAGACTGCCAAAACTTCAAATCAGGTTTAATTGCCTTCAGTTTCTTATTTGTGACAAGGAGCTTTGAGGACATCGCTCCTGCCTTTGTGGCATATATAGCTTTGGATAGGAGATTTCATGTCAACGTTTAGAAATTAATGGATATCCAGTGATCTTTGATTACATATCCTTTATACTTCTCTGCCAGATTTTGCATTACCTTTAATCCTTACAGGAGCAAGAACCCAGCAGAACGAAATAGATTTGTGTTTGCAAGAAATTCGGAAAAACCAGTCATGAGCTTTGAGAACCGAAGTATGGGTTGAATTGAGACTTCTAGAATCCGAATATATTACAGATCTGTTTGTCTCGGTGTAATGAACAATAGCTACTGCTCTATTAATGGTAGAAAGTTCTGTTGTATACACCGTAGCAAAAGGAGTTAGCTTTGCAGCCTCTAAGAACCTTCTGTAATTAAGGCTGGCTCAACTCCCTCTCTCTATTTGGGACCATCTGTATAAATCTTATATACACCATCAAGAGTTACATCATGTTCTAAGAATAAATTATTGGCCATTTCTTCAGTATGGTTCTTCTTAACTTTTTCATTTATTTGTTTATTTTTTTTTTTAAGTTTGCTTTAGGGATAAGCCACTGGTGGAGTCTGGAGGCAACCAACTGAAAAATATTCTGATTTTTTAACATGTCATTATTTACTTCTTGATGTAGCTTTACCTGGAAAAACAGATGACCTTAGTTTAAATTTTTTGTTGTGAAGTTGGCGAATGACCTTATTTGAAGGATTTCCAGAATTGCTTTTAACGCATTATGTAACTCATACCCAGTTCCTCCCGTCTTCAGTCAAGTGGCAGTTAATGGGTACTATTTACAAAAAGACTCTAAGCAGGGAATGTTCAGAATGCACTGGAAGGATTAGATAAAATGCCAGGTCTAGAACTGAGGCCAATAACTAGGACAAAATAGGTCAATCAGTATGATGCTGTATAAATTAAACTTAAATAAAAAAAAACTGTACCAAGGCCATTGCTTTCATACTAGAACACACACATGAAACAAATACATTTACTCATATTCCTATATATACATACTAAAGAGATATATTGAAATTCATAAGTCCAGGAACTTCTTAAAATTTTGTTTTAAAATTCATTAAAGGCAGTAACCTTTTCGTGGTTTTTATATACTTATTGTTTAATTTACTAATTAAATCACAGCTCCTCAGAAATGTCAAAATCGGAACCACCGAAAATGTAGAATATTCTTAAAAAATTTCTGTTAATGGTTTATTTCCAAAATCTGACAGTCTCTGCTAGACATTCACACAACACATGTCTGATAGTTATCAACATCCTGCATTCTGAGTACTCGGGAGCAGGGCCTCGTGGGGTGCTCATAAGTGTTCTTTCCAAAGGTCTCTTTTTATCTTCATTTCCAGTCCACCATGACGTTCCTCTGTTTCTACTGTGGTAGTATCTTCTTGAGCTATTTTCATTAATATTTCAAATGAATTTGATAAAACACTATCCATACCATTTGCTCCTGCTTCTTGACTCTCAATTAAATTTAGTTTTTTCTTGTAAAACATTAATTTCCTCTTGAGATTAATTTAGCTGCGTTTTGGTATTTCTATCTGCATGTGCTTTTGTTTAAATATTGGTTCTTGGTATTGTAGAATACGCATGTTTCTTTGACAGATCTTGAATTCCTCTTACTTTTAATTCTAATTTAGCTTCTTTTATAGACATGCCTGTTCTTTCTTGTAACATTTTCAATTCCTTATTGTATATGTAGTACATAAATTCTTTGGATCTTAAATCATGATTCTATCCACAATTTACACACTTAGGCTCACTGTATTTCTATTGTGTGGTACGTTCAATAGCTCCACAATAAATGCATACTGGTTCATTACAACAATATTTCTTGGTGTGCCCATGCTTACTGCAATTTTGACACTGCAGTAGCTTTGGGACATAGGGGCTTATCTCTCTGTTTTGGCCTAAATTTTTATCGTTTGAGGCAGATGCCATTTTTAATATTTGTTTGTTTACTTAATTTCTTTACTTGGCATAACATATATCTCACAATTTTAGACCACCGGTATCTCTTTTTGAGTCTAATAACATTTTCATATCGACTGGTTCGTTGTTATTTTCAGGAAGCCTAATGGTACCCTGAATGATGTTCATTGTATCACGTTTTACCACTTTTACGATAATATTTTCTATCTTTTTCAGAGACAAATAGTCTTCTGACTGACTTTTTGTCGTGGCCTCTATAAGCCAAGTCTTCTCTTTTATTAGTCTAAACGACATTTCTGTCCTTGGAAACCTATTTATTACATAATTTTCTAATTTCAACGCTGAAATATTTTGGTCAGTTTCCATAGTTGGAAACCTTGACCAACTTCCACTTTAAGTTTTTTGGATTTAGTAAACGGTATTAACATTTTAATACCACTCTGATCTTTGAGACTTGAGCTTCCCTGAGGACAGTCCATATTCATGCCGAAGTCGTAAGGGGGTTTAATAAGTTTGCCATGTGACAAAAATTACATATTTCGTCCAGGATGAGGTCTCTTTCACCATGGAGGCCAACTGGGGAACGAGCAATACTGTTACACACAGTGGTAACTGTCCAGGTACCCTCACCTGGATATGCGCCATACCCACATTGCCTTAAGGGTCGTCAGTCCGTCAAGATCGTACCCAGCATGACTTAACATAATTTCCCCTCGCTCGACCACATCAGGTACTGAAGTTTTATGGGTGGAGCCAAGGTATATTCTATATACCTTGGGTGGAGCGGCATGCCATCCAACACCACCCTCCATCTAGTTAAGAGAGCAGCGAATTCAGTAATCCAAAAGCATGCCAAGGTCATCAACGAAAGAGTAAGAAGGGACTGGGAAAATTTACAGGAGGAGGAGCAAAGGAATTAAAGGTCCCCTTGTTCAGTTGATTCTAGAGCAGAGAGAGTAGGCAAAATAAAGCATAATCATCTCTGCAGTGGATTCCTAGGCCCCCAACGTTGTCAAAGGAGCTGGGAACAGGGGGAAATTTGGTTGGAGAGTCTCGAAAGTGGGTCGAGGGTAGATCTATTTTTACTAAACCAAATTCGAAAGGAGAGAGAAGCCTATTTGAATATAACTGCCATAATAAGCGATAATTTAAGATTTCTCCCATTAATTTCCGAACACAGCTTGTTGATGATATAGGTCCATAACTTGTAGTTTGTTGGGAGCTTTAGTTGGTTTTTTATCTATCCCGGATCACGATGGAAGTTTTCCAGGATCTCTGCATAAAACCAGTCTCCCAAATCTTGTTAATGATCTTAGGAAGGAAGCTTTTCGCCTCTTCAGCTACCTTCCCAAGCATTATGTTTAAAATAGTTATCTTCACCTCAGGAGTAGTGCCATCTGTTGAAGAGGGCGCTTCATGTGGTTCTTCAAGAAAGAATATTGCATTATATACCTTCCAGTTATCACCAGATAGATTCAGATTGACCTGAGTGGTCCTGATTCTTTGGAGTTCACTAGAATAGTTATTAGGGTTAGAAATATTGGAGAAAAGTTCACCCAATGGTTCAGCTACAACTACAGGGGGTTAGTAATGAGGTTATTTCCTACTCTTAAAGAGGGAGTTTTGGGTGGCATAAATTTACCTGTAAGTTTTCGTACCTTTTTCCATGCAAACCTTGATGGTGTTTTTGAGTAAATTCTGTTTATATGATAAATCCATGAATCTTTCTTGGCATGACAAACTTATCGGCGTTGTTTTGCCATGGCTCGCTTATATATTGCTTTAGCAGTGGGAGTGCCAATTGATTAGTACTTCTTGTAGCATTTCCTGGTAATTTTTCTTAAGGTCGCACATTTTTCGTCCCACCATGGCGCCATTGGTCTCCTTGGCTTGCCAGTGGTTTTTGGAATAGAGGATTTTGCTCGGGCTAAAACAGTGTTTTTCCAATAACAGTATGCTTTTATGTGGTAGCTGAAAGAATCAAATGGTTTATCTAGTTGGATTTCCTTCTTATACTTTTTACAATCAGTTTCTAATGGCTCCCATTTCTGTGGCATTTTTGTTGGGATATTTCTGGCGTACTTTAAAAGAATGGGATAGTGATCACTGCTATTCAAGAATTTATATACTTACCAAATAAGAAGTAAAGCTATTACAGAAGAACATATACTGAGATCAATAGCAGAGTAAGAATTAAAATTTATATTATGGTATGTCATAGTAACATAATTTAAAAGCACAATATCATTATTATTAATAATGTCTTCTATAATTCTACCTTCATTATCTGAAGTATACCCTCCCCATAACATATTATGGGTATTAAAATCACCAAGAATGAAAAATGGTTGGGGCAGTTGATCAATTAGTGACTGGATATCGGCGTTTGTGAAGTTACAGCTAAGAGGCAGGTAAATGGAACACAGTAATCTGCTTGTTTAATGTGACCTTCAGAGCAACAGCCTGTAAATTTGTACTGAGGACTATAGGTCAGCATTCCAGTGATTTGCTCACAATAATAGCAACTCCTCCAAGTGCTCGATCACCCGCTGGAGGGGTAGAGGGGAAGATCTCATAATTAAGATTGAACTTTTCTGGACCTAACTGAGTTTCCTGTGAGCAAATTACACCTGGATTAGTTTCTCCTAGGAGGACCTTGATATCAGCACGAGAACTCAATACAGTTCCATTGTAGGATGTTGAATAAAGCCATAATGAAGCTGATTTGAAAGCCTTAAAATGGTTTTCTATGGCTAGCCTTGTGATCTTTTTTCTCCTAAGTTGGCTTTCTTTAGGAGGATGAATATCAACCATTGTAATTTGAGCCATCTCCTAATTTGAAGTAGTCCTTCCTCTCTTGGGGTTTCTTAGCTGTTTTAAATCTATTAGATCAGGCAGAGATGAAATGTTAGGGTCTTCAAAAGTCAATATTATCATATTGGCAATGGACATCATTTTCCCTTTTCATACTGTCAATGGGCACATTTCAAAGATTTCACTTTCCTTGAACTCATAAATCTGTCAAAAATGACAACTAGACCATAACTAATTCAGGTGGGGTCTTATTCCTTTAATCATATTATGCCCAGAAGGATTCATTACAGATAGCATTTGTGCTTGTGTGTTTGACTTGGCTTATATGAGCATTGCATCTTTTCCAAATCTAGATATATTTACACTATCCCTCCGCCTTCCTCTGGAGGTACTTGCTGAACTTATAATAATTGTAGTTTTGGATGGAGTACTACCCTGTGTTTTCTGACTGCTATCTTGAATCCATTCTCATGGCACATGTTTACCCAAAATTATAGGAACTTTATCATCTGTTTTTCAGTTATGGTTACAAAGGGATGGAAAGTTGTTAAAATAGTTTCATAGTCGCACTGGACTGGTATGTCTACTACACGAAGCACTCACAAATTCTTAATATTTGGTAATTTTCCAACACAATGTTTTGTAGATAATTTATCCTTAATAGAGGCATTAGCAAAGTATATTGTAGAGCTACCACTCTGCCCTTGATTTATTAAGATTTCCTGGAGGTAGTCCAAGACTTGTCCTAGGCCGTCATCTGCACCTAATCATCAAAAGGTCCAGGGACACTGGAATCCTTATAGTTACTGGTCACAAAGATTTGAGGGGATAAAAAAATTAAATCTAAATCTTTAAAAAGTGGAAGCCAAGCCTGCTTGATGGGATTAAGAGTATCACAAGAATACAGGATAGAATGATGAGAGCCTCCTACCCCCCGAACCAACACCTCCGAACCAGAAACCCCTTGTATCCGTGGTCCAGCCCTGAAGAATAGTTCTGCCTGATATCTTTCAGGTCCAAACATTATCGGGCAGTTGATTGTCCTTCCACAGTCCCCACTATTTAGCTTCGGATATAAACCCAATCCCAGGTATGATATCTTATCCTATTTTCAGGTCCAATTAATTTTACAAAAGTGGAAAATTCCACAATATTAGTCCAAAGAAATAAATAACAATATTTAAGACTCTTGGACTCAAACCCAGGAACAAATTCATGGGGTTCAAGAGCCTCCTCAACACGTCAAGGTGGTCCCACATTGAGGGGGAAATTAAATTAGATTAAAATCTGAACAAAGGAAAATATTTTCATACTGGAACAAGCACACAATAAATACATTTACTCATTCTTCCATGCATACACACTAAAAAGACATATCAAAATTCAGATTAAGTCAATTAATATTTCGACATTTATTTTAAAATTTATTAAACGCTCCACAGTTTTCGTGCTTTTATTTACTTATTTTTATATTTTATTCATTAAATAGTTGAATCTCAGTTCCTCATAAACATTAAAATTGGAACCAATAGAATTGTAAAAGATTCACTGATTTGTTTCCAAAAGTTGACAGTCGCTGCTGATCATACTTTGGGCTGTCACATAACATATATATGACCGTTATCAACACCTTGCACTCTCGGCTGCTCATTAAGTGTCAATGTGTCAGAGTATGGCCCATACAGAGGCCTGTCAGGATCACTTGGGTATGTCTCTCTCTCTGACATAATAAAGTCCATTTTCCAATATCAGGTTTCATTTGTTTTAATTTATTATTTCCAGGTCCTTTATTCCAAAAATATTTCCACGTGGCTGTGGGCCACCACGGGAAAGCCTTGCCTTGGATCAGTGCTCTGAAGAAGTCGACTTCCTTCATCTACAGTCTCGAAGACATATCTCAGGAGAAAGGTAACGTGTTCGAACGAGTGGTGGCAATCTCCTTATATTTAATTTTCTGTCCTTTATCAGTGCTTGTGCAATCCTCCATAGTGTTTCAGCTATACCCACAGCTATGCTTCACCAAGAAGGTTTCTTTGATTAAGAGCTGTGGTTCCTTTGAAAGGTGATTTGTGTTCAATTCCTCCCTTTCAGTACAGTAACGTTTGAACAATAATTCATTCATTCTTTGTCCTCTGAGGAATCTCAGGATTCATGTTAACCCTTATCACGTGATCATCCGACATCTGTATTGCAGGTGTCTGCAATTTTCCTGCTCTGAAGGTGGATCGCTCCTTGTCCTATTGCTCTGGGCGTGTACGAAACGCTGAGAATCATCACCCGTGTCTCTGATTATGTGCTCATTTTCAACTGTTCCAGTCCGTGGCCTTAGGCAAAGGTGACACTTGTCACTGTCGACGCCTTGATTTCAGTAACGTATCATCAAAGGTGTAGATGCATTCCCCTGTTAATTTAACCCTTGGAGTTTCCTTATGCTTTCTTCCCCTTAAATTGTATTTGGGCCTTCAGCCGAAACCTTGTTTTCTTTGTACCTGATTAAGCTGATCATCTCCTTAATCGTAGTCAGAGAGAAATTTATCCATTCCAGGAACATCAGTCTTGGTTCAGAATAGTGGCGACCTTTATCCAGCATCTTCTCAGTAAATTCAATGTAAAGTGATTTTATGAGAGAAAAACGAACCTGAAATTTCAGCGTTATAGCCCACAAGAGCAATAAGGG
>NC_087207.1:79037686-79045186 GCF_015104395.2 Macrobrachium nipponense
ACAAGAGGAATAAGGGAAAGAGGAGAAAACTCAAAACTTGCAAGGTAAGCACACTTTTTTTTTTCCAAATGTAATTATTTATTGTTTATGGTAAAACCAATTATGAATGCTGGACGTTTTCTAGCTAGAAGTAGGAAAGCTTAGAATTGCGCGCATGTCGAATTCAGCTACGGGATAGAGAAGTTTCGATAACTAACTCTTAGAGCCTATGCTATGCATGAAGCAAGGTAGCTGGGAAAAGTGTCAAATTTACTCTAGGAAGCAGTGCCAGGCTTCCATTGCGAAAGAAATTGATTGTGAAAATGTCGTATCGAAAGAGATTACTACATTAGTTAGATGTGTGACCGCTCTTGCTGGGTGTTATTTTAGCGAGCAAAAACGATTTTTGCAAAGTTTAATTTTTGCAGAGGTAGTCATTCCATACCCAAACCCCCCCCCCCACCCTCTCTCGCCTTCTCTTCTCTCTCCTCTCTCTCTCTCTCTCCGTCTCTCATAGTTTCTTAATGCCGTGTGACATGGTATATCTTTTTTTTATTTATTTTGTTTATTATTTTATTACTTTTTATTTTTATTATTATTTTATTTTATTTTTTCTTTTTTTATGTGGCAGGAATAGGTATAGGCATAGCTAGCAACACGTCAAGGACCACCCTCTGAAAAGGTAAATTAAGCTGAATCCAGTAAACTCCAATTCATTCATCCCCACCCTCCCTTACCTTTAGTGTAAGTAGCGTGGTGTGAAACAAACATAGGAGGTGGGGTGTCCAGTGTACGAAATAAAAACTTGTTATACAAAGTCATTGAATAAGAGGAAATTTATATATATATATATATATATATTATGATATATATATATATATATATATATATATATATATATATATATATTACTGTAGCATGGAAAGAACGAAGGAACAAAGGTTTGAGTGTCTTAACCACTGTCCAGACGGTCACTGACCTTGGGAGTTTTCCCACGGTGAGGGATAAGGAAGCTAAAAATAGAACGGGAAAGGGTAGGTTGAACGGGTACTCTAAAGGTGTCCGAACTGGGGAATATAGCGAGCAATAATAAAGGGACCCACAGAACTATAATTTATGCGTCTTCTGTTACCCCTTAATTTTTATGTAATTTGCCGTTGCTAATTCATTTTGTCTCCGGACTGGTTATTATTATTTTTCAGTCTCATCGACTCCTAGATGTTTTGTCTGTCGCCCTATTATATGCGCAGTCTGCTTGATTAAGCGATATTTGAAATCCGCGACATTTTATATTCGTTTTGCATTTATTGGGCTGACTGTTTTATTTTGATAGACGGGAGGCCGACAGTTTCGCACTCGTGGCAAATAGTTTGCATACTTTTCTTAAAGGCACGTTGCATTTCAGCCTGTTGGCTGCGATTGTATTTAAATTTTCCCTACGGCGATATTTCACGCCCACGTGAACCATAAACCTCAGCATTATTATGTGCGCATTTCATTTGTCGTATTTACGTATATAATAAGCACCTCTCACCATCTGTCGGATGGCATTTATAATTTATCAGTCCGTTTGACTGTTTTATATTTTGATAGCTCACGGGCCGAATATTTTGCCATTGTTCGTGTGGCCACAATTTCCCGCCCTTTTTCGCGAATTCTTACAGTCCGTGACTGTAGTTCCGTGAAGCTATTTGTGCAGTATGCCTGCCCATGTTGCGTCTTTGCGACGATCTATCAACATTTGAGGAATCCATTTCAGATCCCGTCAATCGGCGACCTTTAGCACGTGTGGTGTTGAGTAATTCCGCTTTCTTTCGCTGTGCAGGGAATTTGTTCTCATTCCATCTTCGTGGAATTTAATTGTTACTCCGCGCTAGAAACATCATCCAGGGCTTAGCGCCTGAGTCACCAATTAGGAATTCCCCGTTCGTGCCCTCACATTCTCCACTCCTCCAAAATGGCGAACGATGCATCCCGCTCAAGCGTTTACGGAAGCAGGGAAGGCCGCTGGTCTACAGGGCCAAGAATGAGCTGCTTGGGTAGCCGAAGAGAGGGAAAAGGCAAGGATAGAGAGAGAGAAAGAGAAAGAGTAAAAACGGAAAAGGAAACAGAATTCCAGGAAAAAAGAGAAGCAGCCGAAAAGAATTCCAGGAGAGAAGAGAAGCAGCAGAAAGAGCGGAGAGGGAGAAGGAAAGAGAAGAAAAGGAGAAAGAAAGAATAGAGAGGGAGAAAGAAAGAGAATTCCAAGAGAGAAAGGAGGCAGCAGAAAGGGCTCACCAACTTGCTGTGGCTAATGCTGGCATACAGCCCTTTACATCCTGTTCATCACACTGCACCCTCAGTAGCATGGGCACCATCATCCGACTGTGGAACGAATCCGAGCCGGAGGCCTTGCTCGATCATGTCGAAAAGGTCTTGGAAAACTTCCAATCTCCTCCCGCCGAAGTAGCCCTCATCCTGGGGAAATACTTCGAAGGCAAGGGAGCTATCGCCCACCAAACCCTCCCCGCTCGCTTGCATAAGGGAGGGCGTCATCAAAGCCTTTGAGATCACCCTCGACTGGCGACAAAAATGGAGTAGCCTACTAAACGAATCCGGGCAAACATGGTCGGAATGGGTGGTGAAGAAGACGCCCACCCTCCAGAGGTGGACAAGGGTATCCAGCGTTGTTTCGGCAGACGAGATCCTCGAACCTTTCCAGTTGGAGGATTTCTTATCCTATGCCCCTCTTGAAGTTGCCACTCAGTTGGCGAATAAGAACCCTAAGACGATCGTGGAGTGGTGTAAGTGGGCGGATACCTGGGACACCCACCACCCGCTGCAGAGCTCCTTGAACAAGAAAATCCGCCTTGTTGCGCCCTCTCTTGCCAACTCCCAGATAACGTAGCGGCAGAATGATCCGCAACAAGGTAAAGTTTTAAATTTATCTAACATCCCCCTTACTGTAAACCAACACTATTCTTAGATCTAGACTTATCCTTTACCCTTGTGCCAGACCTTAAAAATAACCTAGACTTTATAGTGGCTTTTGATATATTCATATCGGACAAAAATTACAGCCGTGAAGAGATATGTTTAAAAGGCGTGTTACTAAATGCTTTAACTGACCTTAATAACAAATATCCTGGCCCCCGTAGAATTGACAGGCATCCGCTCACTAAAAAAGTTAGATGTTGTAATAAGTAGATCTGACAAAGATGGCAAAATCGTAATCATGGACAAAGACAAAATCCTTAGTGACACAAACACTTAAGACAAATTGACGACAACTCCCCTCCCAAATGTTCCCACAGAATCTTTTTAGGAAAGTAAGATTAATCGTCTAAGACAAAAAGAACATTGAACTATTAGAGAAATTTAAAGTCATTAACCCAAAGCTACCTTATTTTTATGGACCTCCCAAACCTCACAAGGACAATCTTCCGTTTAGACCCATCATTTCAGGTGCCGGAGCTTTCAATTATAAAATTTCTAAATGGTTTGCTGGCCTCCTTTCCCCTCGTTTATGCACTTTTCTCCAAGTCACATCAAACATTCGGAAGATTTTTGTCACAAATTCAGTAAAGCACATACCACTTCGCAACATAAAACTGTTAAGCCTTGATGTAGATTCCCTATTCACAAAAGTACCGGAGGACGTTCTACAGTTTTTGAGGGAAACACTAGCCCCTATTCATATCATTTCCCATTGGCGCATGACGTAATAATATAATAAGTTGAATTATGTTTATCTAATAACGTATTTTTATTTGGAGAGTCACTCTATAAGCAAACATTCGGGTGTAGTATGTGTACTGCTTTAAGTCCTGTTTTAGCTAATCTATACATGGAATACTTTGAAACTATAGCAATAAATGCAATAAACCCAAAAACATGCTGTGAATGAAATATGAAGATGTTATTCAAACATTTTTGGATAACAGATGGGGCAACATCAATGAATTCCTTTGAAAATTAAATGCATTGGTACCCAGCACAACTAAATTCCTTTTCTTGATGTTTTAATGATTAGAGACACGACAGAATAAAAATTTTCGAAATAGAAAAAAACCAACGTTCTCACTTCCAAAGATTCATTATTTTAGCTATCATGACATTCCTATCAAGATAGGCGTAGTCAGCAACTTATTCTTAAGAGCCTTACGAAATTGTTCCCCAGATTTTCTGGAAAAGGAATTTAATTTAATTCATAAGCAGTTTTTGTCTTTAAGGTATCCTGGCCATATAATTGAGACAGCGATTCATAAAGCAAACAAAATTTTCTACCGACCCCCTCAGGACAAGACCAGAGAGACACCCACCAATAGAATAAAAATTCTACACCTGGACAGAATTAAAATGGTGACCCAGACTCTCGGAAAATCTAAACTCTTTTGCATTTACTTACTCAAAAACCTTACCCAAATTCCTGATTAACGTCCAACAAAAGACTTCCCTCAAAAACGCAGGCGTTTGCAAATTCCCACGCCTTGACTGTGACCAAACTTACATTGGTTTTACAGGAAAATCACTTCCCCATAAGTTAATAAAACATAAACGGTCAGTTAGGTATGAACAACAGAACTCAGCTATTTTCATCCATATAAATGAACATAACCACAGAATAAATTGGAATTTGTCACATATAATTTATAGCAGTAACTGTCGGTACAAGAGTCAGATGAGAGAATCGGCTGATTAAACAGAGACATGTAATGAACATCTCAAAGGTTGCATGGGATTCAGATGTCATTGATAAAGTTTTCACTCAACCAACGCTTAAGAGGATTAAAGAGGAATTATCAGTGGGATAGCCCTAAAATGACTTAACTGTAGATGATCTCTTGGTATAAATACCGCCTTTTTTGTAATTTTTCCGATTCATTACCTACTTGAAGAGAGAAACAGTAGTCTCTGAAATATAGCACTTTCTTTCCATATTTTGGCGCTATTGTGAGCTCCTTTTATTAGATGGAATTCTGTTGAAACAGAACATATTATAATATATATACATATATTAATTTTTTTAATTATATATATATATATATATAGATATATAATATATATATACTATAGTATATATATATATATAGATATATATATGCTTATACCAGTTATATTTTATATTATATTATATATATATATATTATATATATATATATATATATATATATATATATATATATATTGAATATTGTGTTTACGTTTCTTTGTCTCTGAATGTATGTGTGCATATTAATTACTGTTATCTTTACCCATGACCGGCCTGTAGGTTAAAATTTTGTTAAAAACTCAAACCAGCCAACAGGGATGGAAGTAAACATGATACAACTGTCTTTGTAAGCGTAGGTTAATGGAAATGACAACTCAAACATTTTCCTAGTGAAGTTTGCCAAGAGATTGTCGATAATGGCATGGCCAGAAAAGGAACAAACCGTACCGTAGGTTAACAAAGTCTTGTACGCGAGAGTGAAATAGAAATAGAAAGTTAAATAGAATTTAACTTTGATATAATAGTAAGAAATGTGTCTGACAATTTATTTTGCTTGTCATGAATACTTCATACTTCTTTCCCAAGTGACTAAGAAATGATGTTTAAGAAATGATTTAGATGTTCAATAAGAGAACATTAAATTTTCAACGTGAATCGGAGTAGTATAGATAACACAAGGTAGTTTCATTCGAGAACTCTATAGTGTGTCAGAAATATAATTATCTTTTAAAACATTTTCGAAGTGTTATTTTACAATGATTTAAACGACCATAAAAAATATGTTAATTTTGACCATCATTTGGACGGGTATAATTTAAGTTGTGACTGACTATATACTTCATTTCATGAATTTAATTTGTACTTGTACAGCACATCCCTAACACCAGAGTATCAAAGTGGTCAAATTGACATACATCTAATTATTTTGTAAAAGCGTCTTTATATTTTGCATTTATCCACTGGTGTCTAATTATTTATTATATGGCGACAGAATAATGTTTTTGACATGAACAGTAATATATCATTCGCCAATTGTCTCACAAAAAAGGAGCAAATACACAAGCGAAGTTCCTATCAAAGTTGAAATAGACGAAATATTATTATTTGCTACATTGAAATATTACTTGCTGCACTGAGAAAAAAAATATTTTACAGGCAATTATAAGACTGATCGCATTCCAGTTTCTGCTGAAACGGTTGCTATTGACAGCATTGTAAATGTTCATTGGTTTTACATATATTTTACGTGTCAGGGTAATGATATATCACCGACTGAAATAAGATTCCATAATAAATATTGAAATAACGAAATTAGTTTTTAGATTGCAATCAGAGAACTAAAGTGTTAGTCTAAATTTTCTTGATTCCTGCTTCCAAGAGAAATATAATTTTTTTAAAGTACATTTCTCACCACTAGGATGCTCCTTGGCCACCTAACCCTTTTCTTTTTATTAAGAAAATATTACTTCATTAAATCATGCACATCATTTTGGTAAAGTGCAATCTTATTGTGATATCAACTTAGATGCATAAGTGAAATATTCATTTGTTAAACCCAGATTGATTTTCAGTATTTATAGAAACCAACCAAGAACTTAACTTATGTCCATTTCTATTCAGGCCATCGCCTTAATAACAAAAAATAATTTTTTTTTTCTACCATGGTTTTACATGTATTGCACATTATCAGTCCCCAGTACTTGGATAAAAATATCGGGACAGATTTATGTTAACCTTCACATGGGCTAGATATTTGTTTTAATAAAACCCGCACAGTTTTATAGTGAAAATAATATGGAGAAAGAAACTCCTGAGAACGTTCTAATCTCGCCTTACTTTAGCAATTTTGAAAACATAAAATCCTCGTTAAAATCTTTTAATGTCAACCTCGTTTTCCTATAAGAGCAAACTGAAAGGAATGTTAATAACATATAGCCCTAAGGAAAACAAAAACATAGCAAAATTCCAAGTTGGATTGCCCTTCTTTTAATATTAGCCAATCTAACAATGAATTACAAGCACGAAATAAACAACATACGTATTCTGTCAAAACTGGGCAAACATCCAATGCTATATTCATTCATTTAAGTGAAAACTTTCACAGGACAAGTTAGACTAAAAGTTCAGTGATTGCCAGATTGAAAGATTTCTCTCCAAAAAATCTTTTAAAATCAGCTATTATACAGCATACTGCCGAATATAAATTTAAACTTAGCCTGGGATGTACTATTTGGACCATTATATTAGTAAAATGTTCAAAAATGACCTAAGAGATAAAATTACTGTCTTAATTACAAATTAGTTAGCTTATATCTATTTTTTATGTATTCATATGTCTAATATATATATATATATATATATATATATATATATATATATATATATATATATATATATATATATATATATTATAGATGGGAAGATATGTCGATGGTTTATCACTATTAGGATCATTTAAAGGGAATGGAAAGAAGATTGGCAGATACGTAAACTGTAGAGTACGTTATTTAACAAATGAACATGATAAGGAAGTTCATTGTATTTTTCTT
>NC_087207.1:79050186-79063240 GCF_015104395.2 Macrobrachium nipponense
TACATTGTGTACAAAAAAAGAATGACAAAACTTCTGCATATGTGTATTTTTGTTGGGGCTAATAAAAAAAATTAATTTTTACATTAATGTTTTTCAGAGGATAACGTATGTATCCCTGAGTGCATTGATGATAAAATAGATTTGAGTAGGAGTGAATGCAGAAAATTTTACTATTCTGATATTTTATTAGGGTAACAAAACAATATATCTGCTTGCACTACCAAATACAAGCAATTTCAAAGAAATCCTCCATCTCCATAAGAACTTCAGTGATAATGTAGCGCTCAAGAAAAATACAATGAACTTCCTTATCATGTTCATCTGAAATAAGTACTCTACAGTACTTATCTGCCAATCTTCTTTCATTCCCTTTAAATGATCTAATAGTGATAAACATCGACATATCTTCCCATCTATAATATTTTATTTACCACTTACTTACAAACCTTCGTCAGTATACTTTCAAGAAAACACTGGATAAACTCAAGTAGTTAAGCAAAGTCTCCACAGATATTGCTGCTCATTCACCTGGATTATGATGAAATCTCAACCTTCATACTCTATCAATATCACAAAGAAAAAGTAACTCGCAAAGAGAAACCGGATGCATTATAAAAGTAAAGGCTTCACTGTTGATTTGAAAGTTTGATTTTTATTTACTACTGTCGAGTTCACCAAAAGTGAGATCGATATTCATAACTGGGTATAAAAGATCAATATAAAGTTGAAGTATTTGAAGAGCTTACCCAAACAAATGCTAATCTTCTAATTCCACAAAGCTTGGAAATCACACTATTTGACAAAACATGGAAGTAAACAGTTGTGTCATTAAACTATAAACGCCTGATTGAACTAAAACATATGCTTACAAGGTCTTTGTTGACTGAGGATGAATTATAAGGCGCAGTTCGAGATTATCTAGAAAAAATAGTGCATACGGACATAGCGCTCAAGACTTCGAGATAACTGATTGATTTATTTTTGATACCTTCGCTTAGACTTTATAGAATTTTGCAAAATAAGTTGCGAAACAATTAGATAAACCTATTTGGTCTATACTAGCCCAAAGCAGTGATCAACATTCTTAAAGTATCCTTATATGCAATCACGGGAATAGCTATCATTTATCATAAGTCACTTCAGCTCTATTGGGCTCCAACTTCAGTACACAGCAATTTGAGATACAACTCATATAGCTGCATCTCTCTCTCTCTCTCTCTCTCTCTCTCTCTCTCTCTCTCTCTCTCTCTCTCTCTCTCTCTCTCTCTCTCCGAAGATTATTTAAAATCCTCTGTATCCTGTTGGAGATGCCTTATTCATTTATATATTTCCTCGATGAAATACGTCCAGATTTTATACATTCTGATGAAACCAGCAAAGGTTTGATTAATACCGCTCTACCACTAAACTTTTCCATCACAGAGTTCACGTATTCAAACGTCTGTGATGAGTCATCTCTTTGATGATCACGATTTTTAATCTAGCCCGGAATATAAGCCAATACCATTGTTGTATTAGAGTTATTTAGAGACAATACCTGTATTGGGACACTTTTCTAATACTTGTTGCCGAACTAGATAATCTGGAACGAAGGACCTAGTTATTTGTTAGATAAACTCGTAGGTAGGTCGCACCAACTCCCAGAGGAGAAAACTGACAGAAGTTCATGTATTTATAATCTTTGTCCGATGTATCCATATGCAAAGGGCTTTTATATGGAGTCGAAGTTTATAAAGTTGATTCTCATTCCTCAAAGAGGAAATGAAGTAGATAACTTCCAAATATAAGTGTTTCGGTTGACAGATATTAGCATTCTAACTTGATATTATACAATACATATATACCTCAATGCATACAAGCATCATTAGATTTCCAACGTTTTCCAGTGTCATATTCACAATAATTGTATTTCTATAAATAATATAATTAGAGAACGCTTCTGCCAGAACTCCTAAGAAAAAGTAGCTTTTGTCATTTATTACAAGAATTACTAAATAGTCGACCTGGTGTTCAAAAGTAGCCTAGCTACCTCAGTTTTAATACTTAAAGATTAATGGAATTTTATTCACCAATTGAAATGGCATGAGGAAGGCTACCATAATACCTAAATTGTATAATGACAACTCACTTTTACAAATGTGTGCCCTACCATTAATGCAAAAGGAACAATCTGGAACCCTACTGAAATGACCATTAAGGTTATTTAGAACTCCAAACATCAGTACTGGTAGTACAGGCCCTAGACACTGACCAAAAGCTGATTATGGCTGATGGAGGCCTTTATAAAATACGGCAACTGTGACTCCAATTGACTAAGAAGAAAAACATTCTCTCACTTCTTTCACCAACACATAGAAGCCAGCTTTTCCGCATAGAGCCCATATCCATACACAGCAATGCCCAGCCATAGGTACAGTACGAGCGCTCTGCCAATCACCAGAGATCGCGACTGTCAGTTGGTCAAAACATCACCCTAAACTCCTCGCATATTGTAAGAAAACGATGTGATACTGTTATTTGTACCAGTGTTGGGTAGATGGTGCATACAACAGAAACATCGGTTTAGATGGATATTTTACCAGTAAAAATGCAGTCAAAATTAATACATGATCTACATAAAAAAATTATTAGATAAAACGAAAAACAATAAATAATATTAATAGAACTGATACATATATTTATCTAACAGCAATAACAATTAACAATACTGCTTCACCAATGTTCAGTATATACCGGCAAAAATTTCAATTTTAATTCTTTATTGTCATGCTGACCACAGGGTAAGAGTTGACCGATAATCAGGACATAACTGGAATTCGTATGACGGATATCGACATTAACAGATATTTCCTCACTTGTGGAAAAATATAAAATGAAAATAGAAATATACACAAATTTGAAATGTAAGTCCTGTCATGCTTTGTAGAATTGTCATACTGCTCCTGATAAATATTACCTCTATGTACAGGAGTATTGTATATTACTGGCTACATTTTTCACTCTGAAACTATTTATAGTAAGGACCATTTTGCAAATATCACCCCCTGACCCCAATGCACATTCCAGGCGATATACCACATTTTTTAACATTTCAACAAAGGGATGATCACTACCTCTACACCTTCCTTCTGAGTATTGTTTCCCCACTACAAGTAAAGTAATTTTTTAACTGCACTTCAGACTACATTTCTTAGGGTATTACTAAATAATGTAAGAGTCAGGCCTAAAATTTTCAGATCTAAAATTATTTTTTTGTAGTTTGCCCTATTTATGGCATCCACCTAAGTTGATAGCCCGTGTCCTTGTAAAATATGTGCTAATGTTAAGATTTTCTAGTTTCAATATCTCTCCTATACCACACATCCATCCCCTAACATTGCGACAATCAGAAATACGCTCTCATTTCTCCAACCTATCTCTTCATTATTCTATCTTCCAGAGAAGAAGTCTTAAAACACTATACACTCCTGTCTTCCAACACTGAGGCTCTTATGATTTCTCAGTGTCAGTATGCAGTCCTTTTTCTTTAAGTTTAGTGCATTTAATATAGTCTTAAATAGTAATGTCAATAGTAGGTGACTTGGGCAGTATTCTTTCAGGACTTTGTTTATCCTTCTCACCGGCCTATTAATATGTAACAAGCTATAATGCCTTGCTTTTCTTTTCAAGACACGTCAACATAGCCCCTTCAAACCCCCTCAGTAATTTCCGTCTGGTCAAAAAGAAGAAAAAAAAAACGGGTGAAAGAATTTCTTCTGAGCCGATGATAGAGGTTGCTGTGGTTGCATTCTTGATTGAATTGCCTTTTGTAGTTGTTACCTGCTGTCCCCGTTTCTTCTATTCCCGACAGGACTTCTTCAAGCCCGAGGAGCGATATACCCTTTGGGTTTTTGCTACTTTGATATTGGAGTTATGGCATTCCTGCTTACGGCTCTGGCTCAGTTACATTGCCAGGGGATATAGCCCGGTTGTCAAATGGTATTTTGGGGTCTAACCTGGTTTTGTGGTATGGATAAGGTTTTATTGTTGATTCTGGTGTTCTGACATGTCCTTAACAGGAATCAGCTGGTTACCACTCTAGCACTCTTTGGGAATAAATTACCGACAAAAAACAAAATGGCCACGATGCTGCATGCCACCAACACTAAATGTCACATATATTTCTCAGTACTGTAGACAGAAAGGTGATCTAGGTGCTTTTTTTTATACCTATGTTTTGTGGTCAAGGAAGTCCCTGCTGCTCACTAATTAAGAGCATCTACCTCAGAAATGGTTTATATTCGTCCAAAAAGGTAATAGTTTGTAAAAAAAAAACACTGACTGTTGTAGTATGCACACACGCTCAAACAAGTGGTGGCAGAGTTTCATAATTATTTGTTCACCTGCCTGACACACGATTCATGCCATATTCATCTATTTTTCTTTTCGAAGATGGAAGAAATCATATGTAATGACGTTAAAAACAGCCACTGATATCTTTAGAACTTCATTTTATGTCATTGTGTAAAACTATTTTCTATATAGGAAAATATACGTGAACGAAACAAAGTGATAAAAAACATCATATTACAGCCACTGACATAATTACCAAGTAAATAGGAGACACCTATCACTAGTAGTATCGTATAAATATAGTCCATACATTATTATTTCAAAATTAAGTGGCAACATTAATTTGTGAATTTTGAATTCTAGCGCCTCATAACGATATTGTTGAACCAGAAATCATGACAAGGTCTATGCCTATGACTGGTGGCTGATGAATACTTTAGATGGAGAGGGAGAGATTTTTGAATATACACTGGAAATCTTTGATGGGCGTCTAATGAATAAGCAGACTTACATTTGATGGATGAGAGATCCAGTTAGGTTTACTTTTTTTGTTCTGTTTTTATCGGTATCCAATGAATACTGACTCAATGATGCATGCATTTTTTTTGCCAAAATCTGAATAATACATTTTATTGGGAGATAATCCCTCCATCACTCCTATACGGCACATCCGCTCGCCCCCCCCCCCCCCCCCCCCCCCCCCCCCACCCCCCCCCCCACCCCCCCCCCCCCCCCCCCCCCCCATCTCTCTACGAACTTCATCGCGTGAAAGCATCACTAATGATAACGGTTATTTTAAAATTTCCCTCACCGACAACCAAAGCCTTAAAATGCCTGTTTGTGAAATATTTTCTTTTCAAAATAACTTAATCTTTCATTCCCCAAAATATCTGTATACACTCGTGTTACACCCTGCATGATTGTTGATGCTATCAAAGAACAACCCCTGATTGAAGCAGTAGGTTTTTATTGTAAAAATAAATATCTGAAATAGACTTAAACGAGAAAGCCACCTTTTATATTTGTTATCCTTTCAGCTACTTATAATATGCTTATAGAAGAAATTAATAGCTACAGAAAGATCAGCCCAAGAAAGCTTTTATGAAAGTAAGCCTTTCTGAATGTATTCGTCAATTTGACTCCCACAGCTTTCCAACGTGTCCGAAGGAAACAGGATATTATACAAGGAATTCAATAAAAAAAGACAAAATCATATTCGTTTGATTTTTTTATGATTGCTTATTGACCTTGAATAGCTAGGTCTGACAACATTGCCAATAATTGCTTAGCAATCACTGTTTATGTTAACTACTTGTTTAGTTGTGTGTATACATACTGTTATCTGAAAACAACTTAACTACTTTACTGTAAATATCCAATCTATTGTAACATTATTCATATGATATTTATCTTCTGTTTACTATAACTATAAAACTGTAAATAAGTTAGTCAGTGTATATAGGGATTCTGAAGGATTGGGATGAAGCACAGCACGCAGTTTCTGGAGTTTTATATTTCTACCAAAGGAAATCAACATGGTGGCAGCGGTTATTTGAAGAACCCCCCCCAAAAAAAAAGAAAAAAAGAAGACTATTGTTACAAAACGTGTTTTCCTGAAGAAAATGGCTGAATCTGTGTTTCGTTTGCCTCCACCATTAGACCCCTTGGATGATAATCTTGTTGATAGTTTCAAAAAATGGAGGAGACAAGTGGACATCTACATGACAGGAAGCAGAGCTAGTTCTAAACCCAAGAAAACGAAGGTTGCAATTATACTCCATTGCGCAGGACCACAAATGGTAGAAATATGTGACCAGATTAATTTTGAAACAGAGGAGCAGTAAGATAATCCTGATGATGTAATTAGGAGATTAGAAGAGTATTGTTGTCCTCGTACCAGTGAAGTGTTACAGTCCTTCAGGTTTTGGAAAATTTCATACAAACAGTCATTTAATTCATTTTTGATAGAATCAAGGTTCAGGCCGATAAATGTAATTTTCAAGAAAAAGAGAGAATGATTAAATTTAGAAAAAGCTGTCGAGATATGTTTGGCTTATGAAGAAACCGTTAATTGTGCTAAAGAGATGTGCGAAGTTGGTTCTGAGAATGTTAATAAGGTGAACAATTGGAGAACCAAAACTACAGACGGTTCCTTTAATGAGGATTTTACGGACTCAAAACATATGGACAGGTATGCCGTGAAGTGTCGATTTTGTGGGTATAAGCATGAATTTGAAAAATCAAAATACCCAGCATGGGGAAAAGTCTGTGAAGCATGTAAAGGAAGAAACCATTTCAAGGCTGTGTGTAAGAAAACAGTTAAAATTTTTAAAGAGAAGAACGAAGAGGCAGATGAAGGCTACGATCATTACATGTAGATGGCACCAGTTGCCATGAAAAATTCAAATAGATTAACTGCATTACTAATTGTAAACGATACCGAGGTTAGATTTCATTTGGATACGGTGCTGACATGAATGCAATATGTCAAAGGTATGTCAAAAGGATCAAATGCGACCAACGTCTGTGGAAAATCGCCATGTGGATATAAATCCAAATTTCACCCATTGGCGAGACGACATTGAATGTGAAAGAACCCCAAAAATGATGAAATTAGAAGTGTAGCCTTCATTGTGGTTTCAAATGACCTAAGTGTTTACTTGGGTCAAAGACAAATGTCAAGAGATGGGATTCGTGTTTTTTCAACTGGTAAAAGCATTTGTATCAAAATGACATAGACCATGAGATGAGCGAACCTTGTGAACCTGGAGAGGTTAAACTTAATGTAGATTCTACATTACCAGCAAGAATATTACCGTGCCGAAGTTTACCCATTGCATTAAAATCAAAGCTTCAAAAAGAGTTACACTTTCTTGTGAAAAGAGGAGTTTTGATTCCGGAGACTGAACCAACTGACTAGGTTAGTCAAATGGCAGTCGTTCAAAAAACAAATGGAAAGTTAAGAATATGTATCGATCCTCAGCCACTCAACAAAGATCTTAAAAGGGAATATTACAAATTACCAATTTTGGAGGATATACTGCCAAGTCTAAAACATGCCAAGATATTTAGCAAACTGGATGTTCAAGAGGCTTTTTGGCATATACGACTGGATGAAGAGTCCAGCAAGTTAACAACAATGATCACCCCCTTTGGTAGATATCGATGGGCTCGTCTATCTTTCGGGCTGAAGGTGAGCAGTGAAATATTTCAGCAAAAATTAAATGAGGCATTGGAGGGGCTTCGGGGTGTATACTGTGTAGCTGATGATATTGTGGTCGTTGGTTTTGGAAATGAGGAACACGACGCAATGCGTGATCACGAACAATATCTTCAGTCACTACAGAAGCGTTGTCAAGAAAAATAGATCAAACTAAATGAAGAAACGAAATCGTTTATAGAAAAAATGAAATCGCGTTCATGGGACATCGTTTTACATCATCCGGTGTGACGGTTGATGAAAATAAGGTAAAGGCCATTAAAGAAATGCCTGCCCCTACCGATATTTCAGGAATTCGGAGGTTTTATGGAATGGTGCAATATCTATCAAGGTTTTTACCCAATCTGGCTGATCATTTAGAACCTATCCGAGAGCTGACAAGAAAGAACTCAAAGTTTGAATGGAATGATGAGTGCACTCGCGCTTTCTCAGTGATCAAAGAAAAGGTCATCTGTACACCAGTTCTAGCTTATTTTGATCAAAGTAAGGAGCTTGTATTACAGGTTGACAGCAGCAAGGATGGTATTGGTGCAGTCATTATGCAGGAAGGACGTCCCATAGAATACGTATCAAGGACCTTAACTAGAAACGAAAGTAACTGGGCTCAGATTGAAAAGGAAGTTCTCGCTGTGGTTTTTGGTTTAGAGCGATTTGACAAGTATACTTTTGGGCGACGTTTTATTGTTCATAATGACCATAAGCCTCTTTCCTCAATTCTCGAAAAGCCATTAGGTCAAGCTCCAATGCGTTTACAAGTTTTAATGATGAGGTTGAACCGGTACGACGTCGAATATCAGTACAAAAGCGGAAAAAGCCTATTGTTAGCCGATACCCTTAGCAGGGCCTGCCCAAAAGAAGAAAATAGAGACACGTTGGTAAGGATGATAGATTCACTGAAAAATTACCCCGATTCAATTTTAAAGGAAGTAAGAGACGCCTCCACAAACGACGAAGAGCTGCAAGAATTATTGTCTGTAATCAAGGAAGGATGGCCTAATCGCAAAGACAAAATTCCGGAAGTATTAAAGCCTTACTTCGATTTTAGAGATTCCATGAGTTGCCAAGACGGCATCATTCTAAGGGGAACTCGTATACTGATTCCTAGTAAACTACGAGATTCAATCAAAACGAAACTTCATGTAGCTCATCTTGGTTATGATAGCATGATGCAATGAGCAAGAGATGCAATATTTTGGCCAGGGATGTCGAAAGAAATACAGCAAATGGTCAATTCGTGTGACATTTGCCAGCAGTATAAACATCAAAACCAGAAGGAATCGTTGATGGATGTTGATGACGGAGGCAGACCCTGGAATAAAATTGGATTAGATTTGCCAGCAGTATAAACATCGAAACCAGAAGGAATCGTTGATGGATGTTGATGATGGAGGCAGACCCTGGAATAAAATTGGATTAGATTTGTTTGAGATTGTTGGAAGAAATTATTTAGTCACTGTTCATTATTATTCCTCATTCACTGAAGTAGAGTTTCTAACGTCAACAACTTCAAATCATGTGATAGCGATAATCAAGAAGATGTTTGCTAGATATGGTATTCCTACCCAATTAGTGTCCGATGGAGGACCACATTTCAGCTCGTTTCAGTTTAAAGTTTTCGTTAAAGAGTGGGATAAAGAGCACAGGATGTCATCTCCGGGACATCCTCAAGGAAATGGGAAGGCTGAAGCGGCAGTTAAAATAGTAAAAAATATGATGAAGAAAACGCATGCAGATGGAAAAAATCAATATTTGGCGTTACTAGAGCTGAGAAATACACCATGTCAAGACTCTAACTTAAGTCCAGCTCAGATGATGTTCGGACGTAAATTACCGTCAATAATTCCTGAAATTATGAACAATGACAATGCAGTTTCTCAAAAAAGGGAAACCCGGAGAGAATCCATAAAGAAATATTATGATAAAACTGCAAGAGATATGACACCATTAAACGAGGGGCAACCTGTATATTATCAAAATCCAGACAAGAAGGTTTGGGAAAAGGGGCTCATTAGCCATGCACAAGGAAACTGATCCTATATAATGGAAGGAAAGGAAGGAGGAATTTATAGAAAAAATAGAATTCATATCCGTCCAACTACACAGGATTCATCGGCAATACCAGAAATGGAAGAAACTAGTAAATTGAGGGAAACCAACGTTAATGATGAACAAACATGCTATCATCCTATTTGCGACATGCCTAAATTGGCAAGAAGATCAGCTCGTCTGCAAGAAAAGATGAAGGGCGAATAATTTATTGTTTTTATATTTTATTGTTTACAATGTTTACTTGTTCCTTATTTTATGTCGTATCAATTTGTTTAGTTTCTTATTTTTGTCAAAACCCAAAGAAAGGGGGATGTTTATGTTAACTACTTGTTTAGTTGTTTGTGTACATACTGTTATCTGAAAACAACTGAACTACTTTACTGTAAATATCCAATCTAATGTAACATTACTCATATGATATTTATCTTTTGTTTACTATAACTATAAAACTGTAAATAAGTTAGTCAGTGTATATAGAAATTCTGAAGGATTAGGAATAAGGCACAGCACGCAGTTTCTGGAGTTTTATATTTCTACCAAAGGAAATTAACAATCACTAATATGATTTCAAATTCATAAATGATCCTTTTAGCATAGCCTTGGATTATGGTGCATAAAAATGAAGCAATATAATACAATAATACTTTTCAATCAAATGTGGTAATAACTCCTTTTTTAAGTATCACATATGACCATGACCTAAATAGATTTTGCAGAGGTGCCTTGGAGTTATAAACATTACTCTCTCTACCATTATCATGTATTTCTTTCGAGCACTGTTGTCCCTACATTATATTTATACAGGTCATACATAATATCTACTATTGCTCATAAGTAACATAAACCCAGAACTTAGTATGTGGTTAGTCCTTCAAATGTTAAGGCAATCATCATCAGTCATAAGTTCATCCTCTTCTTCTTGTGATAATATGCTCTGATTGTTAACATTATTACAATCTGCTCCAATGTGACAATCACAGAACACTAAACATGACATTTGAATACCCACAGAACTCTTCTGGTAGTACATGACACATCGAGGAACAAGCACACTTGATCATTTGAAGAATTTCAATTGGATTGGATGATATATTCTCTGGTAACATGACTGGGAGAAGCTTATCATATATCTTGGTCCGTCCATTCTTCACTGGATCAGCAGCATCAGGAGGTTCACTGATGAGTGACGACTTCCACACTAGTGTCTGACAACGATCTCTGTAGACATGTTACATGTAAGCTTCTGAAGTTGGTGGCCGAGACTTCAGTTTTGTTGCATTGACAGCTTCCGGTTGTCATTTTGTTCATCCATACATATTGACGTGTATATGTCATATTTTTGCAGCATTTGGAACCATAACATGTTGCCATGAACAGTGTTGCTTCAGTGACACCTTCCATAGAAACAGCTTGTTTAAACAACAACTTCAGTGTCTTACCACTATTAAGTACTTTCAAAGTGGATGTTTTTCCTATGCCATAGAGGAACGACGTAGTATCACAACCACATAATGCATGTGCTCCATGAAGTAATTCTGCAATATTACTGTGCTTGGTTGCTGTAGTTTTTTTATTAACATTCCAGAAATTTTTACATCTAAGATATTCTTACTTATGAATCAAGCTGTCACATCAAACCTCCAGATGCCTACATCATCTACTGGTGTGCTTTGCTTTACTGTTCATTGGTTATCTAAAGGTACCATTAAGACTTTGTGAAGAGCGTCTTCTGAAGCCACTAATAATATTTACAAATGTGACCATGTACATCTGATCTTTGACAGATATGCACCAAATAGGACCAAGGGTGCCAGTAGCTCAAACTGTGCTGGTGCAATTGCTAGTCGCAAACATTCACTGATACTCCATACACCTCGGCCAGCCCCGAATGTAGCATTAACTGTCACCTACAATAAAGCTCAAATTATCAAACTGATTACCAAATATCTCATTGGTTATGTAGAAGACAACACTAATGAACTTATCATCACTGCTGAATATACTGTCCCCATATCTATTACAGGCAGACAAGTAAGGACACAAAATAATCGTTGTAACACTCCCGAGGCGGCTGATGTTATAAGAGGGAATCAGCTGGTGTAATTGGCAGCCAGGGGTGCATCAAGCATCTCGCTGGTTTCTGATGATATGAACGTCTTTTTTCTTCTCCTGCACTTTTATTGCAAAGAAAAGCTCACATGTATGATGATTATGCAGAGTTCCATTGCTGGCCGAACAAATGTAGATTTAAAAGCTATAGCAACCAAGCTCAGCAATATTACAGAATTTTTCCTGGGGTTCATGCATTAATTGGTTGCGATAATACCTCGTTCTTCTCTGGCATAGGAAAAGTAACCACTTTGAAAGTACTTAAAGTACTTAATAGTGGTAAGACACTGAAGTTTTTGGGTAAGCAAGATGTTTCTATGGAAGATGTTGTCACTGAAGCAACCCTGTTCATGGTAACATGTTATGGCTCTACATGCTGCAAAAACATGCCAGAAATACGTCATGATATATGATAACAAAAATGACAAACCAGAAGCTGTCAATTGCTCTAAAACTGAAGTCTGTGCCACCAGCTTCAGAAGATTTCATGCAACATGTTTACTGAGGTCATTATCAGACACTAGTGTGAAAGTCGTCACTCATCAGTGAACCTTCTGAAGCTGCTGATCCAGTGAAGTAAGGATGGACCAAGAGAAATGATAAGGTTTTCCAATTGAATTTCTTCCAAAAATCAAGTGTGCTTGTTCCTCGATGTGTGCTTGTTCTCGATGTGTGCAGATGTAGTTGTGTGGGGTGCTCTAATGTCATCTTCAGTGTTATATGGTTGTCACGCTGGGGCTGGGTTTGTCCATCATCTTTAAGGGCTTCCTCCTCTAACTCTTCAGAAATAACTGCAGCAGTTATCTCAATGTCATGTAACATTTAAAACCAATGATTGCCACCAACGTCATCCAGCCACTCTCGTACTTCACTGCCTTCCTTTGCAAGTTGGTCATGAAAGTTGTCAATGTTGAAAATTTGAAACTCAATAATGACTTCTTCACCAAATAATTCTGAAAGTTCTCCAGAGCACCCCACCCCCACCCCCATGTATCTATGCCTTGCTCCTCCTGATCCTCTTCGAACATCATTAGGAGGCAAAAACATGATCCTCATTTGACTTTTGTCACTGAATTGTGGTAGACTGAGCAGGCACACTGTCCACTGGAAGCTTCCTTATAAAAATGGTTATAGAACTAATTAGACATTATATTTTTAGTGAACCAAGCATTGGGAGAGCACCCATCAACCCACACATGAAATGAAGTTGCTTCACATGTTCAACTTCCGCTGGTTTGCAGCAATCGCTACCATAAGCTTGCACATTACAAACCAGACAAGCATTACTTCAAAACTTTTTGCTAAGTAAATTTCAGCGTTCATAGCCCACAAGAGGAATAAGGG
>NC_087207.1:79063740-79068740 GCF_015104395.2 Macrobrachium nipponense
TGTGTGTGTAAAGTGTTTCACTTAGTTTACAAAAATAAAAACAAAGGACTAGTTTCGTTCAAATACCACTCTTTAAAAAGTTTTATTTATTTTCATAATCTTATGCCAGCAAATCTTGTTTGGAAAATTTCGTAACTGGTGGTTGCTAACTAGTTCTTAAAAGGTCAACTTAAAAGAGTCCGTTGGGGCTGATGTCCCAAAACAAAAGGGGCCATGGGCAATTCGGGCCACGCCGAACAATTCGGAAACAGTTTTCTGGACTTAGGATAGTTTGGTACACCCAGAGATAATTTGGTATCCTGATAATTTAATTATTGGAAAAGGATAACATAACACACAAAACTCCAAACGCATAGTGTACCTATCATATAACTGTTAATTAATGATCAGATGAGGGTTGAAAAAAAAGCGAATTTATTAAATAAGCTTTAGAAAAATTTAAAAAAAAAAACAAGCTATTTTTTTTTTTTTTTTTAAAAAAAAAAAAGGGGGAAATTCACATTTAATAAAATTAAAATAATTTGACAAAATGAATTTTTTGCATTTTTTTACTGAAGACGATACTAAATTAAATAAAATATTCCTGACAAAAACGGTTACTTTAATGAGCAATCCCTTTAAAAAAAAAACATTTTTTTGACTCACACATAATTCTGCCACCAGTCTACTCTTGATGCAGTTCTTTTTACCTTTGTTTTAATTTGAAAATACTTTCCTTCCTGCCTTGTTTTAAAATCTTTTACTTGTGTAACTTTTTGCTTTTGCCAATATATCTTCTTCTTTTTTTTAGGGACATTCAATAAGAGTATAATGGTTACCGCCGGAGAACTTGCTCTAAATAACGTAACTGTGAGAAAATGCTTCCAAATCTGTTTGATAGTGCGCGGTTCTTCTCTTATGCAACGTTCATGTATGTTCCAGTTCCATGATTTTATCGAAAATTTAGGGTCTAATCTCCTTCTTCTATCACATCTCTCCTCACTGGTCCTATATAGGTATTTTCAAAGAATGAGGAATATCGTCGTCGTCCACCAATTCCGTGACCCGTCAGCAACTTCATCTGGAGGCAGGAGAGCAGGTGTTACAAAACTTCTCATTTTAATACTAAATGTGTCATCTTCGTGATATAATACTTCAAACCCCTCCTGTAATATATATATATATTATATATATATATATATATATATATATATATATATATATATATATATATATATATATATTATCACGAAATGGGAAAAAAAAAAAAACACCGAAATTTGATCTCGGAAATTATCTAAAAACGTGTTATGCACAACATTGTCAAAGTCTATGATTATTTTCAGGTGCTCCAGTATTCAATATGTATTTAACTGCCTTATGCGGTTTGGGATTTATCATGTAGTACAGCGTATAAGTTTCGTTGGGCACCGAAGTTGTTAACTTGAATACGTAATATATGCAACTGAAAGAATACAGTACGGCAAATTTTGAAAGTCATCAAGGGCTTCCCCGGTTGCAAAAATTAAAATTCATTTAAGGTCATCTAAGTCATTTTCGAATTGTGGAAACATATATCCATCATCAAAATAGGAATACTTTGTGGTATAGAGAAGTCAACATTCGTCTGAGGAATCTGTGGATGATTGGCTTAAGCTAATCTCCAACGTCTACCATTCCGATTGATATGAGAAACTCTTGGCACTTCAGCCAATGCACACTCATTTAATTTCCCAAGTTCTTCAATTACAACTGAACAAGGGAGGTTTGACTTGAAATTGACTTGTGCTTTATTTTTGAGATAACCAGCTTACCACTAATTTCTCCTGCAGACGCGCTGTGATCATGATTTCCAACTGTCGTCAATATTTTAAAATTTTCATCTATATGAAGTCGAGCTATGCACTAACTAGCGATTTTTATAACGCCAGTGTATTTTTGAACCATCAGCGTTTTCTTTATGTTTATGGCAAACTTAGTTTTCATTATCAATCAATTTTTTTCTGTCATTTTCCAAATTTGCAAACTTGCAAGTGGACTAACAACTCATAATAAAATTCTTTTATAAAAAAAAAAAAAAAAAAAAAAAAAAAAAAAAAAAAAAAAAAAAAAAAAAACACAGTGACAATGCTATACTTTAAAATAATCCAAATATATAAAAAATGGGTGACCACCACTTGACTTAGAATAATAGTTTCCAATATCAAATGAGCAGTTTATTTAACCGCCTTTCGTTTCTGAATTGTCTGGTACCGAATTGTCGGGTTCCAAACTGTCCTAGTACCGAATAGTCCGATAGCGAATAGTCCAGTACCGATTTGTCTGGACGCCTTACAAAGTTCACACACATGGAGTTAAAAGATAAATATAGTGACTGCCTTTGGGGATGGAGCATCCTTTAATCGAACAATATGGGTAAAAAATCGGTTTAAGGGAAACTCCAGGTAATTTCTCTGGTGCACCTGTAGGCCGGGTTGTTTTAAGCGCTTATAGCGGAGTTGCCAAATAGCGCCAGAGTCTCTATTACAGGATGTTATCCGAAAAGTTTTGAAGTATGTTGCAAAACAAGTTTTGAGTGCCTGTACATAATGTCAGTTGAAGATGAAAGTGGAGAAAGTATGCCAGAAACTACAGGTATGTAGAGTTTAATTAGATGTGAAACTTTCAAGCAGTTTATGAATGATGCCATTATTGATTTGATAGTTCTGGAGCTAACATAACTGCAGAACAGCAGAACAAAAGCTGGCAGGAAAAGTAATAAGAAATAATGGCATCCAGCAAAACAGATGGAATGTAAGTTTCTTTATATGCTAGTAATAATGCCTTGAAATATAAGAAAATAAAAGCCGGATTTGCAACAACATTGAGCTAAACGTCCTATGCTGTCTATCATATTATTTAGAAACGTTTAAGATCACAGGTTCTGCAGAATAAAACAGAACTTGCATTTTGCTTGATATTATTGATTTTATACTAGTATATATATATATATATATATATATATATATATATATATATCTATATATATATATATATATATATATATATATATACATATATATACATATATATATATCTATATATATATATATATATATATATATCTACTTAAAAATCACAGTAGATGATCGTGACTTCATTAACTAACGGATACCACAGGAAATGATATGCAGAGATCCCAGCGCTTTCGACTTTGCTAGGACATTGTCAAGGAACGAATGATACAGTCGGAAAGAAAGTTATTAGGTAAAGAAAAAGATCCAGAATACTAGATGGTTAATTGTCAAAAGGGTGAAAATCAAATAGATAATGCAGAGTTATCAGATATCACATGGTCACAAACTACTTTAACCCTAACCGAAAACTACAACGGATCCTATGTCCAAAACATGTAAAAGCTGAATATATTGATTTTGTTGCTTACATTCATCTACATATGTGTGTGTGTGTGTGTGTGTGTGTGTGTGTGTATGTTTATACGTATATATATATATAGATATATATATATATATATATATATATATATATATATATATATATATATATACAATAGAAAAAAATTATAAAAAGTGCCTGTATGTTTGGTAAGTCCGTCTAAGCAGAAAAAGAGGATGATGATCTTTACAGTCATTGGGACATAAACTGTATTTTGGGTTAGTAGACAGAGAAGTGTATTGAGAATGGAAAAGCTGATTAGGTAGGGCTGGGCAGGGATTTTAAAGGTCACCTCACACATCTTATATATATATATATATATATATATATATATATATATATATATATATATATATATATATATATATATATAAATAATAATAATAATAATAATAATAATAATAATAATATTCTGTAAAGTCTCCGAATCACAAAGGACACCCCAGGCGAATGAATGAATGAATAAACAGTAATTCCATGTTTATCCTTAATTGTGCTCTATGGACATCAGCGCTATTTGGAAGGTCCACAAACCAACAATATATATATATAATATATATATATATATATATATATATATATATATATATATATATATATATATATATATATATATATATATATATATATATATATATATATATATATATATATATATTGTGGTTTGTGGACCTTCCAAATAGCGCTGATGTCCATAGAGCACAATTAAGGATAAACATGGAATTACTGTTTATTCATTCATTCATTCGCCTGGGGTGTCCTTTGTGAGTCGGAGACTTTACAGAATTTTATTTTATGAATCACAAATTAGAAATTTGAACTTTAATTACAGTATAAAAAATCAAATAGCAAAAATACACAGAAAGGAATAATTATGCTTCATATGTATGGTCTATAAAAATCTTTCTTACTTTTAAGCAGATGAAAGAAACGGCAATTTTATGCAAAAATTACACAGGGTAATGTGCACTCATACATATAATTTTTTTCAAGAATTCTCATGTTTATTTATAAAACTAATGTAAGTCCATAGACCCCAGATGATTTATAACTTACATTTTCAGTCAGTGTTCAAGCTTTTCCTCTCATCAGTTCCAAACTATCTGGATTCTTCTTCTGGGGGCACGAGGGAGCTGCCAGTTAAAGCTTTACAAACACAAATTCACTTGTTGAGTAGAGAATAAGGGCCTCTGACAGATGACTCAGATGAGATCTCATCATACTTGCCCAGAAGAAATATTCCACTGAGGACAAATATGTTCAAATATAATTGATTTGCATAAAAACATGCTATAGTGAGTAAGCTCATCACTAGAATAATCATCACCTTCTCAAAAAATTATTCTTTATCAAAATCCATACCTTACTCCTACAAACATCCCCTGTTAAATTTTCTGGTTTTTCCTTACCTTTAATTTTCCTACATGAAATAGCATTCTAATTTTCTTAGTTTACTGTACAGCAGACTAAATAATGCAATTATAGACAGTCCCCGGGTTACAGTGTGGGTTCTGTTCTGTCAACGCACTGTAATTTGGAAAACACTGTACTTGGAACATCAGTGCCTACAGCACCATGATCCTAGT
>NC_087207.1:79079603-79112114 GCF_015104395.2 Macrobrachium nipponense
TTTTTAAAACTTTGTTCATAAACATTCAGCAAGCTCTATCCTGACTTACGAAGACACTAAAATAGTAATTCAAAGTGTAACCAGAATCGTCAGTGAGCAGGTCTCAACAGAAGTAAACAAAGTCGAAACTTATGGATAGAAGAAACTCCTTATCTCTCCTACTTTCTTAAGATTCATTCATAAAATTGTGAACAGTAATTTCTAAATCATACAACTTCTGCTGATGAAGATTTCTTACATTAAGGATAGAAGAAATAATATTTTTACAAGCATAGCAGTTTAAAAAAGGGTATCTAAAAATGACAATGAATTCCGTAAAGAGTTCAGTAACATATTGACTTATTTTTTCCTAGAATGTCTTTCTTTGTAGTACACTGTGGCGGAATCACAAGCTAAGTAAGCAAGCAAGACCTCCCCACATTTACGTTAATGAATCCTGGCTTACAAATTTCCCCCAGCCACACTTTCCCCTCTACTTTACTTTAATTGCTAATAGGACACTTGGTTCAGCAAAGCAAAAAACAAAATCTCAAACACATTTACTGACCAGGAAACTTAACACAATCAGGGCAAGAAACTGTGCTTTCAATGTGGCATTGCCATCAAAAAACAAACTCCACCGCCACTAGCAAATCATCAAAACCAAACCAACCGTCACCAACAAACTGCTGAATACCAAAAAAAACAAACAAACAAACAAGCACCAAGACTACATACTAATTCACAAACATTAGACATGACAAATCACTCACCAACTCGACAACCACAGATGGACACAAGCACGACAGTACTGGTTTACTGAATACCCTAAAACTTGTGAAATGCACACAGATGACTGACTGACTACCTCTTACTCCAAATGCCTTCATTGACTGACTCCTCCTGACTGACCCTGAATTTTTGTCAACGGAGTAACCCAATGAGCCAAAACATCCACCAAACAAGCAGTTCACTCATCAACCACCCGTTCATCATTCACAACCTCTCTCACACTCTCCCTCTCTCAAAAAAAAAAAAAACTATAAAAAACAGGCAGAAACCTTCTCCATACTATCTTAGCAATAAATATTAAACTATAATTTAATAAATACACAAAACATCCAAGACATTTCTTATCGCATAAGGAATGCAAACAACCCACCGAGACAACAGATGAAAAAAACCAGCCACGCTTCGTTGCTTCCTCTTCCTTTCTCTCTCTCTCCCTCTCTCTCTCTCTCTCTCTCTCAAACACACACAAGCACCCCTTGAGAATGTTGCCAAATGCAACCAATTCATCAATGCCCCCAAATTTCCTTCTTTCTTACATTAGACAACATCCCTTCACATACTCACAACATCCACACTGAATAACCCTCCTTGAAACCCAGGGATATTCGGATGCTGGCCCCCTGGTTCTTGTTGAAGGCCCCTCATACACTCTCTCAGTTGCATCGTCATTCACTTCTTCCATACCACTTTCATTCATATCTCCCTCACTATTGTTCTCCATATCTCATTCACTATCTCATTTACCCCTTCTAACTCTTACCCCAATATCCCCGCCAAACTCCTGAAGAGACTCGTTCATACTGCTAACCACTTCCCTACTACTTGGTTCCCCTCCAGTCGAAATCTCGCTAAGCTCTGTCAACTCAAACACACACACGCTGTAAGTCTCATCCATTCCCTCAACAGGCTTATTTGTGTTGCACGCTCTATCAACCATCTCTACCCTAATTCTAACCCATTTATCATGCATTTCTTGCCTTTCCCTTTCGTTCCCCATCTTCAGCTT
This sequence comes from Macrobrachium nipponense, assembly GCF_015104395.2. Taxonomy (NCBI): domain Eukaryota; kingdom Metazoa; phylum Arthropoda; class Malacostraca; order Decapoda; family Palaemonidae; genus Macrobrachium; species Macrobrachium nipponense. The sequence continues at coordinate 79,081,381 of NC_087207.1, forward strand.
TCTTTCATACTCAATCACTATTAACTGCTGATCCCGCAAATGTATTTGTTCAATGAGGCTCGGCTTATATCTATCTCTTTCAACCACTCTCTCATCCCATTCTCACGGACATTCTGTGGTACATCCCTCCACATGTGAAGCTGATTATGATGTGCCCTGACCTCATCCATATCCCCATCCATTCGCAACTTCCCCAAAACATAACTTAAAACCCACTTGATCTCACTTCCAAATCTTCAAAGGGCCCCTCAAACTTTTGCCCTACCTTACTCACATTCATTCTTCTCTCCCTATCACCTCATTCAACACTTTGTCCTCAACCCTAAAACTTTCAAACCTCCCACTTGCTCTCTTCCACACATCCCGATCACTCTCTGAAAACCCCAACCTTGTCCTAATAATTCTCTCAAAATCCAACTCATACTTACAGGGTGATAATACCTATACTCTATTGCGATGTGGCATTGCATACCCACACCGCTCATCCCACATGCATATCCCAATCATTATCACAGTTACTCATCCTTCACAAAATCTCAGTCAAGGTCCTAACAGTCCTTTCAGCCAAACCATTTGCATTGGGCATATATGGAGTAAAATAAGCATGTACAATACCCCATTCCCACAGCATTTCCTCAAACTCCCATCCCACAAACTCAGGCCCATTATCACTCAATATTCTCACAGGCTTACACACACACATCGACAACATTACTTGGCTCACCATTCGTGCGACAGTCTCTCTCCTATTATTGTTGATGGGGACTGCGTATGCAAATTTGCTAATGTGGTCTAACATCACAGTCATTCCCACATGCCCTCTCGTAGTCACTGGCAAAGAAACACAGTCAGTCACAAGCATTTCAAACGGTTCTTTCATCTGCAGTCGCAATACAGGCGGACTTGCATGCACACTCTGATACTTTCCCCTCTGGCATTCTTCACATGTAATGGCCACAACCACAGAAATCTTACTTAACCCAGGTGCAAATAGTCTCTCTCTCATGCATTTCCACAACTTATTCTTCCCCATGTGCCCAAAACAATCATGGACCAACAGGCACATACACACGGCTGAGTCAATAGGAAATACAGCACATACATTCCCTTCTCATGCATTCCTCCCTGGTGCAAAAAGTATAGTACATTTTTGCACACTACAGACCATCTTGCAAACCTCTTGTATACCTTCAATTCACATGGCCAATCTTTCACACATACTCCTCCAAAAATGCATTCTTGTAACTTACTTATCTCCTTGTAGCTATCTTGCATTTCCTCAATCTCTTTCTCCCTCAACAAATAATTCTCACTTCTGACAACATCAATCATACCCACAAAGTTTGCACAAATAGCTGCTATCCTGAATCCTTGCTATCTTACTAACCCCCTTTCTAAGAACCCCGTTCCCTATGTCTACACTCACATCATACCACAAGCATCCTGCCCACATTCCTCCTCAGTTATTTCCCCACTTTCATACTTTTGATTCAAATCCCCTCACAATCCCCTTTTCTGACTAACATACTACAACTGTGTTCCCCATACTGAATTCTCAAAATCCCATGCTCACTATTTGCAGTTAGCTTCCCTCTATACTCAAATGGTCTGTTCCACCCAAAATACAAAAACACTTCAACCAAAAACAACTCCGCTACCACCAATAACCACGACAAGATCTCCTCTCCCCCCCCCACCCCTTGCTCCTTTGTATATGCCCCTTCCTTCTAAACATCACCCATTAACCTTACTCGCAGCTCATTTGTGCTCTCAGCCATTCCCTCAACCAGACCCTTACTCTCCAAATCTTTCAATGCCAAAAACAAACACTCTCAAACTCTGTGGTTCCCCACAAACCTCTTTCTTACAAACAAGCCCTCAGGCACTCTATTAGGATCCCATTCACTTTTCATGGGATCATCACCATTACCATGCATCCTCGACATATGCAACCACATTCTTACTCCACGGCACATACTCTATCTAAAGTCAAACTCACTCAAATCCTCAACTGTTCTTTCTTAATCATGTACACCAATGGTTGATGGTCTGTTCGTATAACAAATCTTACCCCATACAAAAACCCTTTCACCTTTCACACAGAACCTTATAGACGCAAGCTCTCTCTCAACTACTGAGTCCTTTCACTCTGCTTTATTAAAGGCTTTACTTACATGCACTATCACTTTCAACTGCTCTTCTCCATTCACCTCTTGCAATTTCACTAAACTCCCCTCATACTAAACTCACTAACATCTGTGTAGAGCTCAAGCCTACTCGCATCCTCACCATAATCCACTTTCACCATTCACTCATCCCACATCAACTTAATGCAATTTCTCTTGCCCTTCCATTCAATAAGCGGTTTTCCTGTCCCTGAACAGTCCCTAACAAACTCCCTTTCAAACTCAATCAAACCTGAAAAACCTTTCAACTCATGCACAGTCCAGGGAAATGGAAATTCTTTTACCTTTTGCACAAACTTTTCGCTCTTCCTTACACCAACTGCACTAAACATATGTCCAGGAAATTCCACCTCCCCGGCCAACCATGTACACTTCTCAAGCTTCACTTTCACTCCAACTTCATCCAAACACTCCAGCACCTTCTCAAGCAACTCCATATTCTCTTCAACAGTTTCACTTGCTATCAAAATATCATCTATAAACATAGTCACCTTCTTCCTATCAAACTCAGCCAAAACTATATTCATTTCCCTCTGGAAGGCAGTAGGTGCATTATCCAACCCAAAACTCAACCTTTTAAATTGGTAGTGGCAACTCCCACTCAAAAAAGCTGTAACAGCCCTGCTCCCCTCCTCAAGAGGCATATGATAATTGCTCCTTACCAAGTCTAATTTGGTAAACACCCTAATCCCATGCATCTTGTACACAATCAGACACTACATTCATCGGGAATCGCTCCTTCAGTTGCTTCATTCACCCTTCTGTAATCCACACACATCCGCAAACTTCCATCTGGCCTTTGTAGAGGGACTATGGGGACATTCCAGGCACTCTCACTCCTCCCTATCGCTCCTACTCTCTCAAGCTCCTCACACTGCTCCTCAATCTTTCATTTGGCAAGAGTGGAAAAGTGTCAGGCATGCTGATATATGGGGGTATTGTCGTCCAGAACTATTTGAAATGCCGGAGCTTAGACCCCCAAAATCCTCGTCTTCACAGCTGTCATGTTAATTGCTCTTCAGTGAAGTAATATATAATAAAGGAAATGAAAATACATTTTCTTCAAGTAGGTCTGCAAAAAGGAGGCATTCGTGCACGTGTTGGAGGCGCCTGTTCTCATGATTGTTCTAGAATCATCAGGAGGGATATGGAACTCAATAGGGGCCGACGTGTCGCTGCGATTTATGATGCAACATTTCATCGAGATCCTTCTAAAACGTTCCTGTCGTCTTGGGAGTTTGTGACGTTCACTGGTAGGCCCAGCCCCAGTTCGCCGAATATATACGACTGACTGAGTAGGAGAGATCAGATCATCAGTGAGAGATCATCAGAGAGAGATAAGAGAAGAAGGAACAGACGAAGGATAAGAGAAGGCACACGAGAGTTGGGTCAGATTCGGGTCAAGTCGTCCAGTTAGAGAGAACGACAGAGGTATTCCGATGTAGAGCAAGCCTTCAGAGAAGAAACATCCTACAAGTTGGTTTTGAGGAGTAACCTGCCCTTCGAGTATCAAGAATAGACATTGTTTTCTGCAGTATGGAGTCAAGAAGACATCTAAAGTTCTACAGCTCTCCTTTGTGAAGCCATCGCTTTGAGCATTGATTTTCGACAGCTGCAAAACTGGCCAGCAAGTATTTTCATTACCTCACTGTTTCCCCAGTTCACATATTGTAAGATTTTACTTTTTTATGTAAATAGGAGAAACCATTCTGCATTTGTCTCTGTTAGTAAGCTTGTAAATAAACTTTTGTTCTGTTTGTGTTTCTTTCTATATTCGTACCCCCAGTTTCAACTGTTGGTGTTGAATCTTTTTTGTTTATTATAATATCGAACCTGTATCGGACCTCGAGGGTCCGTAATAACAGCTCAACACACTCCGCCTATTCCACATCTGCATCAATCACTCCCTGTCAGCATCACTAACAATTTCATCCACCCTAACTCTTTCTGTCAACTCATCATACTTCCAACTATCACCTTCTTTCACACTACCTTCCATCACCCATCACACCATAACATACCTTTCATCATCCTCATGTACCAATGTGTATAGCAACTCTACACAATCACCCTCACATATACCACGCACTCACTTCTTCCTAGCACTTGGCAATGAAGTCACAAAAACCTGAGGATTCTCCATGTCTATGATCCTGTCATACGCATGCACACTTGCTCTATCCAACTTGCTCATATCCACACCTTCAACCACATATTCACACTTCTCACTGTTGGCTATCCCGAGACTACCCGGAAACGTATATTTCACACTAACAACTTCCCTAACCTTGTGCGGCACTTTCACACTCTTTTTGTCTACCCCTCCATCCCTATCCAAGTACAACTCTGCATGTACATTCCCCTTTCATCTGCAACTCAATCATGTTCACACTTGGATGGAACACTGTCCCACACTGTTTCATGAACCTATACCCTAACGACATATCATACTTATTCATTCCCTCGACTGCACAAAAGTCACTTTCATCCATTACTACGCCCTTCGACTTCTATCCTTCCACACAACATTCCCTCCACAGGCATAGCTAAATTCTCTATTCCTCGTACCTCCCCTTTACATTTTCTAACCTCACACCTACTCCACAACTTATTATTCTTAAAGAGAACATTGGCACTGCAGCCAGTGTCAATCAAAGTGACCAAACACACCCCCTTGCATCTTACCTTCACACTCATGCACTCAAGAGCTATATCCCCGAATCCTTCCTCATGCAACATCCCTCCCGGCACATGCATCACCCTTACTGCCTGCACATTAGAGGACCCACCCAACTGAATCCCCTTGACATCTAGTTTCCGGAATTCCCAGCCTGATTCATCTTCTTTCACCTACGCACACTTTACCTTCCACTCCACATGCAACACACTTTGCACGCTGTTCCTTACACATCCCAGCATAATGCCCATTTTTTCCACAGTTGCCACAAACCACATTCACACAGGTACCCTGACATCCACTAGCTACATGCCCTGTCTGCCCACATCTATAACATTTAATTTCCCTATCTCTCTGACACTCACTAACTAAATGTTTTGTCTTGCAGCGCCCAAAGCAAGCCCCTAACACTCACCAACATTCATTCTTCTTATGCCCTGGTTTCCCACCTCTATAACACTTCTGATCATGTTCACAGCTAACTTACCCTAACCTTCCAATACTTGCACTCCTATCTTTCTTAGGGTTCACCACACTTACATAACTGGCCCCAACGTTCCTATCAACCAATCGCTTTGCCATTTGCCTCAGCCATTCTAGGACTGCCTCTCTATAGCTCCTAAACTCAGGCATACACTCATTTACTCCAGTCTTGACACTGGCACTTCTGCTCTCTTTCATACACCTATCTAATTCATAATCCTCATCTATCTCTAAGATATCATTCCATTTCAACCTCTCATTCATCCATTTTACTTTCTCCTTACATTTCAAATTTATAAACTCATACAAACTCTCAAGCACAGTCACTAAGAACTTCCTCATTAACTCCTTTCACTCATTTACTCCCTCATCCCCAAACTGGCATACAAACATCGGCAATGACTCACCAACATTCATTCTGGCCTCCTCAAAATCATTCATCCTCCTGTACCTAACGCTACTCTTTGCTCTCCTAGCCTGCTTCATAATCCTAGTGTTAACACTCTCATTCGATACATCCCCTACACTCATGATTATCCCATACATAATCGACAAATATCCTGTCAAAATGACCCGTAACTCCCAAACCCAAACTCACCTATTATCCCCATACTTTGCTGTACAATATTTTTCATATTCCTTAAAAAAATCCCCTATATCCCTACTACCATATTCCTCGTATTGTGCACATCAGGGTACATATCTCACTTCTGCTACTTCCATCCTGGCCCCTCTTAACCTCTCGCGAATACAGCAAATCCACTTCCATTCGCACATCTATACTCTTAACCATGCCCTTCCTACCTTTCTTTTTTTTTGCCTACTTGTTCCCACCTACCACTATCTGAGTCACTCTCATCCTGTCCCTTACTCTCAGCCCTTTTCTGAACGTCCTCAGTCCTTGTCTAGTCCTGTCTGTCATCCTTACCAGTTTTCTTCCCTTTAGTTTTATTCTTCTTCTCAACTCCCTTCTTACCCTTGTCCTCAGTTCTATCTTTGCCTGTGTCTTTCCCTTTTCCGCATTTATCACAAACACATCACCCTCTTCATCCACTCTCATCCACTCACCCTCTCACCTTCTTCACCACTTCAAGCCCATCACCAGAACCAAAGGCCTACCTCCAAAAGCCCCTTCTCCAAGAAGTCCCTTAAACATTTCCTGCACAGTAATCACCAACTCCAGCTTTTCATCCATTTTCTCAATCATTCGTTCTTCAGCCCCTTTCACATCCTCTTTCATTCCCTCTTCCACACTCCTCATCATCCCTCTCAACTCTTCTAACTTCCTCAGCTTCTCATTCTTCACTTCCACCCTTTCCCTAGCTTCCCTTGCCGACCACAGTTCCTCCCTAAGCCTCCTAATCTCGTCCAACCCTTCCATCTTTACCTCTTTAGTAGTCATACTAACCTCGCTGTCAGTTGCCCTGTTACAGCCACACCAGCAGCCCCTGTTTGGGCACCAAAAATATTATGTGGCGCCGCAGGGTTGGCGGTTTAAACCAAATGGTTTCAACCATGGTTTGAACCAGTCAAAAAAAAAAAAACCATGGTTTTTTTTTTGGTTTTTATGTTTTTTTTTGTATATTTTTTAGTCTTCATGTTTCCTTTATAACTTTTATTTTAGGTAATATAAATTTTTTGCAACTTTTGGTGTTTTTATGAGTTACTTGGATTTTCAAATAAAACTTGCAATGTTAATGTTTACTTGTTTAGCCTACTAAAATATTCTGAATTGTAACTATCTTCCAGTATATTGTGTTACCGTACCATAATATAACATTTGATGTAAATGAACATATTCATAAAATTGGTAAACCTCAGATAATTAGGTTAAAAGAAATTTGTAAATTATTTTATATCTTTAATAAAATAAAAAAGGGGGGGGGCATTAGTTATATAAAAAGAAACAATCATGTTAATCATAGCTTCAGAGAGAGAGCTATTATTCATTTCAAGTTGAAAAAGGTAAAAAAGACATTCAAATAAAAGAAAATTTTTCAAAAATAAACACCATTTAGTGCTAACTACAAATGTTAGCACAGGTATATATGAAGAAAAAAATAAGTTATTCACATCTAGTTCAAGTACCTAGGTCAAAACGACTGATTCAAATAAACAAGAAAAATTTCAAAATAAACACTATTTGGTGGTGATAACCACAAATGTTAGCAGTGGTTAACAAAAATAAAAATCAAATCAAACTACAATTTCAAAGAATAATAATAATAATAAAAAAAAAAGACTTAGTAATACTATGAGGAGAAATAAATTGTCTTTCATCCAAATCCTAGCCTCTGACCATGCATAATTTTTCAGACACAAATTGGTTTATAAAGTAAAATCAATGTCAGGTAACTTGATCAACACTACAAATTTTGTCTGTTTCATCTACATTATAGTCTTTGTTTAGAACTTTGTGTTAAAAAAAACAACTTTCCGGCCTTTTTGATTCCCAGTCTGTTTCTGAGTTTGGAGTGTACCAAACCAAAAATAGAAAAGATTCTCTCAACGCTTGCACTTGAAGTAAGTCCATTAAGCAAACCACAGATATCTTCTATCACACTGATATCAATTTTGCCTTTTAAATGCACCCACCAGGGAGCAAGGGGTAAGATGAGAAATGACTAAAAACTCAAACTTGTATGTCAAATATATATAGGCCCACAGAATTGTGTGATTATCATTAAAATTGCTTTAGTTTTATACTGGGTAGCCCAAAAATGAAATAAACCTATAAAAAACCACACCTAGTAGCAGAAAAAAAAATGAAAAAAAAAAACATTAAAAAACCATACTTCATGGTTGAAAAAAAAAACACACACATGGTTTAAACCAAAAAAAAAACCAAGGTTTTTGGTTTGAAAAAAAAAAAAAAAATTGGTTTTTGCCAACCCTGTGTGGCGGGATCACAAGCTAAACAAGCAAGCAAGACCTCCCCACACTTTCCCCTTTACGTTACTTTAATTTCTAACAAGACACTTGGTTCAGTAAAGCAAAAAACAAAATCTCAAACACATTTATTCACCAGGAAACTTGACACAATCAGGGGGAGAAGCTGTACTTCCAATGTGGTATGACCGTCGAAAAACAAACTCCACCACCACCAGCAAACCGCCAAACACGAAACCAACAGTCACCAACAAACTGGTGAATAAAAAAAAAAAAAAAAAAACACACACACACCAAGCCTACACATAATTCACAAACATGAAGCATGACAAATTGCTCACCAACTCAACGACCACAGATGGACACAAGCAAGACAGAACTCGATTACTGAATACCCAAAAACTGGTGAAAGGCACACGACGACTGACTGACCACCTCTCACTAAAAATGCCTGAATTGGCTGACTCCTTCTCAGCGACCGAGCCACTCAACGAGCCAAAACGCCGCCAAAACAAAAAGTTCACTCATCAACCACCAATTCATCATTCACACCCTCTATCTCTCTCACGCTCTCCCTCTCTCTCTCTCTCTCTCTCCCTCTCTCTCTCTCTCAAAAAAAAAAAAAAAAAAAAAAAAAACAGGCACAAACCTTCCCCATACTATCTTAACAATAATAATAAACAAAAATACATTATAATTAATACGCCTAACATCCAAGACCCTTCCCATCGCTTCTGACGAACGCAAACAACCCAACGAGATAACAAACAAGACAACCAACCGCTCCCGCTGCTCTCTCTCTCTCTCTCTCTCTCTCTCTCTCTCTCTCAAGCAACCCTTGAGAATGTTGTCAAATGCAACCAATTTACCAATTCCTCCATAACAGTTCTATCTCAAGCAAATTCTTTGCGTTATTTTTGTTTTTGTTTAAAGAACAGAATGATTAGGGACTACCGATGCCAAGACTGACCTCTTATGTTATTCCACTTTCATCATTTATACGTCTAATCATTTTCCCAAATTAATCCAACACCATACATTGTCATGCATATTCACACAGTCTAGGAAACAAACAGAAAGTTTGTATGATTTTGGACACTACAGAATTCATTGTAAATTTTAGATTGCTTACTTTTAAAACACTGTATATAAAACTTCAAAATCTGGTGTTCTTAATGTAAGGATTTTATTTCAGCAGAAGTTGCATAATTTAGAAATTCCTGTTCCCAGTTTTATAGATCGTGAAAAGATAGTTTTAACTTCTCTGACTATGTCCTGTCGGGGAGAGAGGAGTTTCTTTTATTCCTAAGTTTAGAATTTTGTTTATCTAATTTTAAACCTTCTCACTCACGAATCATAACTTGTTACCCTTTGAATTACTATTTAGGCGGGTATGTAAGTTATATATTTAATCTGACTTGAAGAACTTCCAGCTGAAATGCATCAGTTCGTAAGAATATCTTTGTTGAATTTGGGGAATATTTGGTTGCCTGAGAAAAGACAATTATAACATTCTTAAAGAGCTGTCTTTAAAATCAGACTTCCCCATCACTAAAGCAGTTAAAGGCAAAGGTATAGATATTTGCAATAAGCGGGATTACCTTACAAAAATGCATTGGTTTTCCTATCTGTCAGCTATCTTTGAACTTGAAGACAGAGTTAATAGGTGTCTGAAATCGCTTAAAGTAATCTCTTCATAACCAGCCTGTTTATATTTGAAAACTGCAGACAATTGAAGCAGAAACCTCATCAGCAGGGGAAAATGGAGAGAAGAAAAAAATAATGAAAATCTTGTGTTGCATTGGTATAACACGTTTAAAATAACTTCACTGACTACTCACTTCCTTTCCATCCATAAGGCTCCTTTATCTCAGAACCATATTCACAAAAATCCAACCGGTTGTACGTCTATAATATTAACAAATTATTCACTTTTATCATTGAAATGTCTAATCATTTAACTAAATTTCCCCTACACCATATATTGTCAGAAATATTCATGCTTAATTTCTGTTTGTCTGTTATCAGATTTTAGGTCCACGTATAGCACAAATAACTTATATCTCCCGATTATATTCCATATTTAACACTGGGTCGACACCCCATATTTCTTGTCTAAATTCACTTCTACAGCCTCTGCTTTACTTTATCCGCCATGTTTTTATCTTATATTCCCATATGTAGTAAGCAATGATCCTTTTTTAATTCTTCCTTACTTCTTTGTCACTTAATGCTTTAAATAGTTCCTTTGTTATCTTTCCCTTGTCAAAACATACCTTACACAGGTTCTTAAGCACTTTTCAACTTGATATATATCGAGTATTAATTTTACATATATGCACATTTCCATATTTTCTTCTCCTCTCCAATGACGCACATCTACACATCTATCCTCGAGTGTCATTTCGACAATCATAGTTTAAACTTATACTAAACTCTTCTACTTTTGATGGATTTTGAACATTGTTTTCTTCTATCCTTCAGATTTAAAAACTCGTTGAAATATTTAGAACACCACCTTAGGACTGCATTATAGATTATGAGATATATCTTGGAAATCAACTTCTCCCTAAAGCATCTGCCCAGATTCATCAAAGTATATCTATTCATTTTTTTTATTTCCTTTCACATCCACTTTCTTCATGAATACATCATACATCGTCTGATATATGTGTCCACAATTTTCTGTCCTTCCATGCAATAGCACTTCATCTATAATTATTTTATCTTGACCATACATTTCATTTTCTCATCACACAAGTTACTACTTTTATTTCTTCTTCCAACCCACATATAGTACCTACACTGATGAACACATCCTACTGACTGCACTTCCCTGTCATGAAAATTTCTATATTCCTCATATTCAAACATATGAGAAAACTCAGCAAGCGACATCAGGAAATGAGGCTCCAAGTAATTGGTCAATAAATCTAGATAAATCCACGTGGATGCAAACCTTCTCCAATAGACTGTGAGACAGTTATATTAACTATTAAGTATTTAAATAGCTCCAACATATGCGGATCTGATGGTATTACTCTGGGATTTATCAAGGATGCGCTATTTATGAAAGCATTTTACATCACAATAATAATCAATAATTCCATTGTAATTAGTACTTTTCCTGACTTATGGAAATACCCTTTTGTTACTCCTGTTTTTAAGAATGGTAATAGATGACATAAAAAAACTATCGGCAAATCTCACTGCTACCTACTTTGTCTAAAGTACTCGAGAAGATTATTGCTTATCAATTAACAAAATATTTGGAAGAAAACTGTCTTTTACCTGAATAAAAGAATGGCTTTAGGCCTAAATTATCTACTGAGCCAGCTCTTTTGAAGGTAACTGATCGAATGTATAACATAGAAAGTAAAACGATATCACTGCTCCTTCTACTGTATCTATATAAAGATTTTAATAGCGTGAATCACTAAATTCTTCTTAAGAAATATATAAATCTAAGAATACATCCATCTTGGTTTGATAGCTATCTTACCAATCGATTCCAGTCATTAAAGTTAATGGACACTGTCATGTAGATGTAAGGTAACATTTACCCAGCGAGGATCTATTTTAGGACCAATATTATTCATTATTTTTTTAACGTTTTGGCGGAATCTCTAACTGGTATTTTCATTATCCAGTATGCTGATGATTCACAAATCATACTTGAAAGGGACATAAGCAACATCAATGATTTATTAAGAAGGGCTGAAGCAGTCTAGGAGAAGGCCAAGACATGTTTGCTGAGGCATGGCCTCCTATTAAATGAAAATAATACTCAGCGCATCATTATAGGTCGAAGACTATATAATTCAGCCATAGATGATACTGTGAGGGTAAATTTCAATGGTAATGTTATCAAGCTGTGAAAAACTTAGGCATCTACTTTGACCTTTTCATGACTTTTGTCTCTTATATTGAGGAGGTACGTAAAAAAGCGACGAACATTCTTGTTTACCTAAATAGATTAAAAGATAATTTTGAACCTTCCACGCGCCTGATTGTCGTTCACTCACTAGTCATGAGCCTCGTCCACTATTGTTTTAAGGTATGGGGTGCACTAATAATGTCCATCTCGATAAAATAAAATAAAAACTTGTAATTTCGCTGATGGAGTAGCAGTAGGCGATATTAGGAAGTATGGGCATATTTCTCCTGTTCTGAACAAACTGGAATAGTTGAAGGTTAAAGATCAGTATGTTTTCGAAGTTTGTGTGTTTGTTTATAAAGTTTTAGGGGCCCTTCCCTGTGGAATAAGTTACCACAAAATATCAAGGATGCTGCCACTCTACATTTTATTAAGAATAAATTGAAGAAGTGCCTGTTACATTATTATTCACTTACTATGAATTTATTTTAATGATTATCTTTCATTACTTTACCCATATGTATTAATATGCATTCTACAATAACCAGTGTCAATTGGAAATAAAGTTATTGTTATTATTATTATTATTTTTTATTTTATTTTATTTATTATTATTTTCTTTTTGGTCTATCATAGTCCTCCAATTCGACTGAGTGGTATTTATAGTGTGAGGTTCCGGGTTGCATCCTGCCTCCTTCGGAGTCCATCACTTTTCTTACTGTGTGCGCCGTTTCTAGGATTTTTTTTTTTGTTTTTTTTTTATTAAAAAAAGGGGATTATCCAGCCCAATGAGTCGATCTCGACTCTTACAGGGCTGGCCTGGAAGATTCAGGGAGAAAAAAAAAATTATTAATAAATTAGTTCAAATATATATATATACTATATATATATATATCATATATATATATATATATATATATATATATATATATATATATATATATATCTAATTCTGAATGATATAAAAACATTCATAAATACTCTGATAATAAAAATTCAATTAAATAATTTATGTATAAAAATTCATAAACATTCTATATACAAAAATTCATAAATACTATATATATATCTCTATAAAAAAATGAACATATATCATCATATTTTATTAAAAAGACCAGTAATTCTTAACAATTTTAAACTTTCTGAAGCAGAGAAAGATTTTGAATCTCTAAAAATATCAATCATTGTCTTATTACTAAAACATAAAGTCCTCTCTCTCTCATGTAGCCTCGGCATTCGCTAAAAATGTGCTTGATGCTCAAAGGAGCACTGCAAAAATTACATACAGGTGCTTCTTCATGTGGGGTGCACATTAAAAATCCATGGGTCAGTCTAGTGTGGCCAATTCTTAGTCTTGTTAAGATTACTTCTACACGTTTGTCCCTTTGATGGATGAATTCAAAGGGATACACAAGGCTTGATTTGTTTTAATTTATTGTCATTCATACACTTTTCCACTTAGACTGCCATTTAGCATTAATAAAATGTTTTATAGCTGTAATAAAATCACTTACTGGTAGTTTAATATTAAAAACTGGGCAGTGGACTGCAGATTTAGCAGCAATATCTGCTTTTTCATTGCCAGCAATTCCAACATGGGCAGGGACCCAGCATATTTCAATATCTAATCCCTGATAATAACATCTATTAATGTGTTTTATTTGTAACACCAAATTATTTTTATGTGAATAGCCTTTGAGGGCTTCTATGGCACTTTTAAAGTAGGAAAAAATTACGAATTTCATAGAGAGGTTATTTTCAATAGTTTTTATAATGCTAATTGCCATTAAAATTCCTACTAATTCAGCTGTAAACACTGATGCTTCATTGGGTAAAGAAAACTGTCTGGTGAAGTTGGGGGAGACAGCTGCACATCCCACTCCTATGGATGATTTGGAACCATCAGAATATATAGGAAAATGAGGACCCTTTTGGTGAATATGTTCTAAAGAGTATTGTTTATACTGATAAGAAGTCAAATTGCTGCATTTAGTAAAAATGTTAGGTGGGTACATACTTTTATCTTTTCCATAATCCAAGGTGGTGGTGAGTTACAATGATTTGGAAGAAGTATTCTGATGTTTGTTGCTTCTAAGAGCTCATTAGCTCTAACTGGAAAAGGTGGTACATGATTATTAATAAATATATCACGCATATCAAACAGTTTTTTGGTTGGAGAATCAATAGAAAGAATATTTAAGGCACTGAGCATAGTCACCAGATCACGATGTAGAGAGAGAAGAGGTTCTCCACTTTCACATAGTACTGACAAGTTTGGAGAGGATTTAAATGCTCCACTGCATATCCTTAGGCCGCGAGTGTGTATTGGGTCTAAAAATCTTAAAGCATATTGTGATGCTGATCCATAGACTGGACTCCCATTATCAATTCTAGATAAAACCAGTGCTTTATACATCGTCAACAAAGTTGACCGCTTTGCACCCCAGGTGGTGTGGGATAGTTTCATAATCAAATTCAGAGCACTGTTACATTTTGATTTAACATGAAAAATATGTGCCTTCCAGTTAAGATGAGTATAAAAAACTAGTCCCAAAAACTTGACAGTGTCTTGAAAATGAATCTGATTGTTCCCCATATTGAGAGAAATGTCCTGATTTTGTTTCCATTTACTATTCTTATAGAACATTATTGCTTGTGTTTTTTTCAACAGACAGTTTAAATCCAACTGATGCAGTCCATGAATATATTTTCTGTATTGCTGAATTAACTATTCGCTGGATATGACGAAGGTTACTTGATGAATAATATATTGTAAAGTCATCTACATAACTGAGTTACTATGTCATTTATAGCTAAAACAAAGAGAGTACCACTTAATACACTACCTTGTGGTACCCCACTTTCTAGCTGATATATATCTGAATAAGTATTATCTATTCGGGTTTGGAATGTTCTATTATTTATGAAATTTTTAATAAATAAAGGGAGGTGGCCTCTAAATCCATGCTGATGTAAACATTTAAGTATTGAATGTCTCCATGTCGTGTCATATGCTTTTTGAATGTCAAAGAACACTGCTACTGTAATTTGTTTTCTTTCAAGACCTCTCCTTATATGGTTTTTTAAATGGGAAAGAGAATCTAGAGTTGATCTCTCTTTTTGTGGTCCAAATTGCGTTGGTGGTAGGACTTTGTTACGACGCAAACACCAGGTGAGCCTAAAATTTACAATTTTTTCTAAAAGTTTTCACAAGCAACTGGTCAGTGAAATTGGTCTATAATTATTGGGATTGCTAGGATCTTTACCTGTTTTAGCTATGGGTATTACTATGGCATGTTTCCATGTTTTTGGAAAAAGATGTCTGCTCCAAAGATGGTTATAAAATTGTAAAAGATAAGTCTTAGCCATAGGAGCCAAATGTTTGATCATATCAAAGTTTATACTATCTTTACCAGGAGCAGAGGAGTTACAATTACTTAAAGCATATTCAAAAATTCTTCTTCAGTAAATTTCTTATTATAATAAATGTCTTCTACACATTCAAAATTCAGAGAAAATTATTCTTCTCTAGTTTTGATGGATCGAAAATGGGCATCCATGTTATCAATACTACTTATTGCTTCTATACTGCGACCTAAGATATTTGAAATTGATTTAGGATCATGTACTGGTGATCCATTGTGCAAAAGTGAATGAATGTCTGGGTGATCTATTATAGGATCCATTAATTTTTCTGAATTTCTCCCATACATTGCTTATCGATGTTGTGTCTGATAAGCTTGAGACATACTTTTGCCAGGACATAATCTTCCGTTTAATAGCTTCTCTTCTAAATTTTGCTGAAATTTTATTATAAATATGGTTTTAGAATATCGATTTCTATGGCTATATCGATAAGTTTGTTTGCTGTATTTTCAAAATGCAAAGGTCTGGAGCTAAATGCCTTGAATTTCCTTCCAATAATATGTTTTTCATTTATTAAATCATTTAATACTTCAGACCACCAAGGGACACAATGTTTTAGAGGCTTAGAAGTAATCTTTGGTATAGAATGATCAGCAGCAGTGGTTATAAGGTCAGTTATAATTTCAATTGTCTCATCATGATCCTGTAAAGGATTGAGTAATGGTATTTGACTTGTATGATATTTATACATATCCCAGTTCGATTTGTCTGTATTATATCGAGGGACTGAAGAAGTAGATGTATGTCCCAAACAAGTTATCAAAATAGGAAAATGATCACTAGTATAAAGATCATCCAGGACATTCCACTCGAATTTGTCAATAATACTTGAGGAACATATGGTTAAGTCTATGGATGAGTATGACCCATAAGTTTTTGAATAATAGGTGCTAATAGCACTTACATTCAAAGTACAAAGGTTATGATTAATAGTTAATTGTTCCACCTTTTCACCATTTATATCAGCATTAATGCAGAAAGAGTCCCATAAAGGATTATGGGCATTGAAATCTCCCACTAATAAAAAGTTCTACTGTATATTTGAGAGAATTTGTTGTAGTCTTTCTAAATCATAACCACAGGAGGGTTGATTGTATATATTATATAAATTAAATGTGTTATTTCTAAGATAGAGTTTAATACCAGTTATCTGGAGTTCTGGGGTTGTTATAGTAATATTATCATAAGTAATATTATCATTTACGTATATTGCTGTCTCTAATGTATCAGTAGAGGGCACAGAATGAGAGGCAAGATGATAATTGCCATGAGATGGTACAGTAGCATTAGTGTGCTGTAAGCATATTGCTATTGGTTGATATTCTTTTAATAGTCTTTGTATTCCACCTAATCTTAATCTTGTTTTGAGACCATTTATACGTTCCACTGGATAATGTAGGAATTGAATGTTCTGGTGATTGAGTTGGATTTTCGTCAGACAGAACGTTATTTCTATTGATTTTTGAAATGGCGGATTTTTGTTTGGTTCCACCTGGGTTATGGCTCTTTTGTTGTTTTTGTTTTATTGTTTCTAAAAACTTTTCTAAACTGAGAGAGCCAGATGTTTGTTTCTTGAGGAGGTTGTCAACACACATGCAGTCTTCTGTGTGATTTTCCATTTCACCATATTGACCCTTTTTCTTATTTTTGATAATGTTGTCAATTAAATTACTAATGGTTTTCACAGATATTTGTAGTATTTCGTTTATCTGATTGAAGACACAGTCATGTCATCCACATGATGAGTCATGGGTTGATTTGGTAGGTGTGGAAACTAAATAATTTCCTATTTCGCCAAGTATGGGAGAAGGGGATATTTACAGATTCAACATTTACAGATTCAACATAGTACAGATTATTATCAGTTGATTGTGATACCAAAGATTCTTCATTATGTATTTCTGCTTTTGTGACTATTTTATTTAATTCTTGTAAGTGATTTGATTTTGATTTCATGTACTGTTTTTGGGACTTGAGAGGGATTTCACTATCTCGTTTTCTCTTTTACGGCCTTCTGCATTAAAATCAATAAGCAATTCGGCTTCCACTTCAACATCATTGGATGTATTACCACCTGATTTAAAATTCTTTGATCTTTTCACTTCCTCCATTTCAACATCTATTGTCTGATCTGTTTCATCATTCATCACCTCAAAAGAGTTTGTTGTTGCTAATGATGACTGGTTGTCCAACTGAGTTGGAGGCATTTTGGCTGAATGACTTTTTGTTTGTAAAGGATCTCTAGTCTCTGGGGTCAAAGTCTTCTTATCGGAATCTGATAAGGGCATGTTCTTATTAGTTTTCATAATAAGGGAGGAGTTAGCTAAATTATTCATGCTGGTCTTGTTTGCAGCAAAAGATCTGGAGGCAGCATTACTGTAAGATAGCCTTGTATTTGGGTGACCTCCAAATAACTTTCTCCTGGCTGTACCAAAGCTAATGTGCTCATCATTTGCTGTGATGATGATAGCTTGTTCTTGTTTGTATATAGGGCACTGTCTTGAGTTAGGAGAGTGAGGACCTGTGCAGTGAAAGCAAAAGGTGTCTTCCAAACATTGATGGTCAAGTTCATGTAATTCACAACAGTTGAAGCATCTAGTTTTATTTGCGCAGTGTTCATTTATGTGGCCATAATTAAAACAGTTAAAGCACTGAGTAGGGCGAGGATTATACTTTTTAATGCTGATGTTAAAGTGCTTTATTTGAATATAATCTGGTAAATATGATGTTGAAAATGTTAGTAAAATAGCTTTGTTTACTCCTTTGAATTTTTTGACATTAATTTCCTCTTCAGAAAATTCATACAAATCTTTGCAATAAATAATACCTTTTGAATGACTGAAAGATTTATGGGAGGAAATTTTATGAATAACGTCATTAGGAGATGATTTAGAGGCTCCTAGCACTACTGACTGAGATTCGTCAACTGCCTTAATTAGTAAATTTCGGCTGAATCTTTTTAGTTTTCCTTTTGGGATGGGTCCTACTTTTCTTTCCAGGCATTCATAACCCTTAAAGTAATTATTACAGCCTTCTCTGTATGAGGCTACATACCATACTGGTTCTGGAATAGTTCTAGGAACTGAATCCTCCTCTTCATACAGTTCCGTGAATTTAGGGACAAAGTCTCGTTCAGAATTTTCATAGTTTTTGATGTTATAAAGTTTCCCCTAGCAGGAAAGACTGGCAATTTCTTTATTATTTATATGAGAAAGGGCACTTTGGGCTTGAGTATGATTATTGTAAATGACGTATGCTTCAAAATTTTTCTGGTCATTCTTAAGTTTCATCCTTATTATTTCAATGATTCCAAATTGTTTTAACAATTGGAAAAGCTGTTCGTAATTTATATCTCTTAATATGTCAGAGCAGTACAGTACTCTTAAATTAACATTTTTACCAACAGTACTTTTATCCCCCTGGCGTCCCGGGGAGGAAAGAAGGAAAGCTTCCAGTGTTTGAATACTGGAAACAGTATTTAGGGCTACATTCAAATTCGCACCTTCGTTCTGCAACAGTGTCGGGGAAGAGTCATTTGGCCCGGCGATAGGGGTACTTAATTCGTTATTCATTTCAAAAACATACAAACAAAAAATAGCTGCCTAAAAATCTCTGAGAGAGGCCAAGAACTCTTCATGAGGCTCATTCCTCTACCAATGACACCAGTGAGAACTGACACCCAAATGTCCACTCCCTACCCTACCCCGAAAGGGATGGCACCAACATGATATGAATGGCTCAAGTGTAAGCTAAACCCGCTTGATGGGACTGAGAACAAAACAAAAGAATGTAATCATCCCCATCCTCATCATGTTTGTGGGCAAACCGGACAGAATGCCGAGAGTTCTATTCCCTGAACCAATCCATCCCCAGAATCCATTGACCGACTCTAAGGAATAGTTCCGTCATTGAATTAGCAGCATGCTAGCAGGCTAGTAAGTCGATAACTCTCAGATCCAAACATTATCGGGGGCTGACAAGACCACCACAGCTCTCACAATTGGCTTCGAAAGTGAGCACCAATTCAAGCACCAGCACCTCCTCATCAATGATCAAGACAGTGAAAAGGAGAGATGTAGAGGTAGGACAGGAAGGCGTGAAAAAGGTGAAAGGAGTTGAGTAAAAGATGAAAAGGTGCAACATGAAGAAAACCAAGCATTTGCACTATAGAATAATAAGTAAGTGATGTTGGACAGTAAGATCATAGAAAGTTAGGAACATGTGGTATAGAGGGAAGAAGCAAAGAGATGAGGTAAACAGAAGGAAAGGGACTGGTACTTAGTTGAGCCAAATGCAGGTGTCCAAGGCTAGGAGAGACTCCCTCCTAAGAGGAACACCTTCCAGCATCAGACACCCGCATCCGGCTCCTAAGCCCTCTCTCGACAACAATGAGACCAGTCTTGGGAGGGCCGTTTCTAGGATCACACTCTTCTGCATGAGTCCTGGAGTTACTATATTATTATTATTATTATTATTATTATTATTATTATTATTATTATTTTTGCTCTATCGCAGTCCTCCAATTCGACTGGGTGGTATTTATAGTGTAGGGTTTCGGGTTGCATCCTGCCTCCTTAGGAGTCCATCACTCTTCTTACTATGTGGACCGTTTCTAGGATCACACTCTTTTGCATGAGTCCTGGAGCTACTTCAGCCTCTATTTTTTCCAGATTCTTTTTCAGGGATCTTGGGATCGTGCCTAGTGTTCCTATGATTATGGGTACAATTTCCACTGGCATATCCCATATCCTTCTTATTTTTATTTTCAGGTCTTGATGCTTATCCATTTTTTCCCTTTCTTTCTCTTCAACTCTGGTGTCCCATGGTATTGCGACATCAATGAGTGATACTTTCTTCTTGATTTTGTCAATCAATCTGGTCTGTTTGCACGTATCACCCTATCTGTTCTGATACCATAGTCCCAGAGTCTCTGCATATATTCTTTCCTGATCGTGTCCTTCATCTCTTGGTGTTTTATATCCCCTCCTTCCATTATTCCCAGGTATTTGTATCCCGTCTCATCTATGTGTTTCATGTTGCTCCCATCTGGTAGCTTTATCCCTTCAGTCCTTGTTACTTTGCCCTTTTGTATGTTGACTAAGGCACATTTTTCTATTCCAAACTCCATCCTGATGTCCCCAGATACAATCCTTACAATCTGGATTAGGGTATCTATTTCCTTGATGCTCTTACCATACAGCTTGATGTCGTCCATGAACATCAGATGGTTAATTCGGTTGCCTCTTTTCTTGAGTTGGTACCCGGCATCCATCTTCTGCAGTACTTCTGTCATGGGAATAATGGCTACTACGAAGAGTAGTGGGGACAGTGAGTCGCCCTGGAAGATCCCTCTCCTGATATTAACCTCTGCTAGTCTTATTCCAGAGCTTGTAAGTATTGTATTCCAGTTGCGCATTGTATGTTTGAGGAAGCTGATGGTGTTTTCATCTGCCCCATATATTTTCAGCCATTCTATTAGCCATGTGTGTGGTATCATGTCGAAGGCTTTCTTATAGTCTATCCATGCATGCTTAGGTTGGTTTTCCTTCCCTTACTGTTCTTCATTACCATTTTGTCTATCAGGAGCTGGTTTTTTGTGCCCCTATACTTCCTTCTGCAGCCTTTCTGTTGGTGGGGGCCCGGCTATACTTCCTTCTGCAGCCTTTCTGTTGGTGGGGGATGGTGTTTGTATCCTCTAGGTAGCCTTTCGCTGATGATACCTGTTAGTAACTTCCACATTATTGGTAGGCAGGTGATAGGCCTGTAGTTACTGGCTATATTTCCCTTACTCTTGTCTTTCTGGACTTAGGATGTTCTTCCTGTGGTCATCCATTTGAGCGCATGGTGATTTGTGATACAATGCTGGAGTTCTTTTGCTATTCTTGGGTGTAGGGCCTTGAAGTTTTTGAGCCAGTTTCCATGGACTTCATCGGGACCTGGGGCTTTCCAGTTTGGCATTTTCTTTAGTTGGTGTCTGACTGTGTCTGTCGTGATGTCAGTGAATCTTTGTTTGATTCTCCCTGTTTCATCGGCCTTGACTTCCTGGAGCCATGTTGCATGTTTGTTGTGTGATACCGGATTGCTCCATATGTTTTCCCAGAGTCTCTTACTTGGTTCGGCTTCAGGAATTTCTTGGTGGTTGTCTTCCCCTCTTAGTTGGCTGTATAGTCTTTTCTGGTTGGTTCCGAATAGTTTGTTCTGTTGGTATCCCTTATTCCTGTTCATGTATCGTTGGATCTTATGTGCTTTGGCCTTAAGCCTCTGTTTTACATCCTCTATTGTGTTGTTTAGTCCCCTCTCTCAGTTCCTCCCTTATTTTCTTGCTTCTTAGCCTTTTTTCTACCATCTCTTTCAGTTTACTCAAGTCAGATCTCATCACCATGATTTGGTTTTCCAGGCGCCTTTTCCAAGGCGGTTGCTGTTTTGCTTTCTGTTGGGTTGGTTGTGCTGATGGTGTTGGTGTTTGTGTACCCATCAGTTCTGCTACTACTCTTGCTCCTGCATATGTCAAGTTATTTGTTTCTGTGATATTGGTGGTGTGTATTAGTCTCATTATTTCATTGACCTCACTTGTTTTCTCCTTTAATTTCTTGGTGTTGTAGGCTTTCATGGAGGGGATCTTTGTTCTCTCTGTGTCTGGCTTCATCCATTGTCTGATCTTTTCTACCCATTCCGTCCTGTCTGTTACTTCGTCGGTGGTTATTATTTTTATTATTATTATTATTATTATTATTATTATTATTATTATTATTATTATTATTATTATTATTATTATTATTATTATTATTATTATTATTATTATTATTAGTCATTCCAATTGCTTTCAGTCTCCCCATTTTATGATATGCACTGTTTTAACAATTATATTGTGTTAGGCGCGATCTTATTTATAGTTTCAACAGTTCCTCCACAGCCAAAAGTGCTATCAGTTCTGAATCCTGCTAACATTTTATGTTGTTCCACACAACGAGATCCTTCAAGAAGCTTTACCATCTACTCAATTTTTTCTTCCACAAAACTACCTATGAATAGTCTCTTGAAAAAGCTTGTTACTTTTTCAATATCCAAACCTTTTCAGGCACATTAAACCTTTTTTCAAGAATAACTTATTATTTACTTCAGGAATTCGATGCCTCCCAGCTATCATAACTCCTTTCCTATTACCTACCTTAGCTTTTACATCGCCTAGCGAAACTTAAAACATTTCTCGTTCTCTAACCCTTCCAATCAGAGTTAGATGCAGTCAAAAACCTAGTTATACCCTCAATCTTCAAGGCAATTATAGATTTTCCCTATTGTGGAACAATTCAAATTTTTCCCTTTTTTCTTTGCTTAGAGTTTATTTATTCCTATTCTGGTTTTTTGCGATGTTTCTCGTCTGTTCTCAATTGTTAATGTAGAGAGAGTTTCATATTAAGATCTATAAATTCCGTGGAGAGTATCGTAAAATGTAAATCTTTTCATAAAGAAAGTGAAGGAACATCTTCCTTTTTGTAAAGTCCGTAGTATACTTATAAATTTGTTTAATGTGGATTTAAGCCATATATATTTTTAATGTTCGTTGTTATTATGATCGCGAAAGCGTCTTTATATTTACAAGTCTGTCATGTACTTTATTCGTCTATTTGAATTTTTACATCAACCTTCAATGTCCAACGTTACTTTAACGAGTATCAATAATAATTTTGGTAAATTCCTCTCTCTCATATGTTTATAAAATATTCCATCTAACTGAAAGATTTTCAATCACTAGAACCATGAAATAATAAATGCAGCGTATTTAGTATTTTCTGACATAAAACTTCTCCTGTGGAATTTTTGCAAGTCTTGTAATAACTAGCCTCTTTGACGAGTAAGGTTAGTTTACTGTGAGAATTTCTGAAAAAAAAAACACTATGGATGAAGTAATTAATTAACACCAATGAAAGTGAAAATGGGAGCTTGAATTAATGTTGCAAATGATGATTTTTCTTTCTATTGTTCTTATATCATTCAAATAGAGTTGTTATAAATTACTTTGAGACATTTTGGTGAAACCCTTCGCTTTGTAATATGAACAAATTTCACTGTTCAGTGAACCTTCTCCTTTAACAAAGAATCTATTTGCTCTGAAAGGGAAAAGTGAGACTTCCTGCTCCCGGTGATGACTTTCCTTGTCCAACTTTATTACAATGTCCTTCTGCTCATCAAATCGTGCATACTTAGATAAGTCGCGTGCAATAAGAGAGAGAGAGAGAGAGGAGAGAGAGAGAGAGAGAGAGAGAGAGAGAGAGAGAGAGAAATTATCTAAGCATATCATACGCAATTGTAGTATGTTAAGTCACTAAGGAAATATGGAAAATGTGTAATGTTTATATTAACTTTCGTTAACCTTTGGTGATTATACATCAACATTTTCTCTTATATTTGCAATGGATCATTTTGATCTCTTACACTAATGGCAATATTCCGACATTCAAAAACACACATTTCTCAAAACCAAGTTATAGCTTTAGCACATTTTCATACACCCTTTAACTTCATCTGTGCATGAAAATTCTATTTATTACTTTTTCTACTGCCAATGGCATGGAGGTGGAGGTGGTTTGAACAAGCAAATAACAAAATTCTCTGAACGAGCTATCCACCCAAATGCTCACGGACGACAAATAAACTTCACTTGCTTACTAAGGCATACTTAATAATAATAATAATAATAATAATAATAATAATAATAATAATAATAATAATAATAATAATAATAATAATAATAATAATAAACATGTTGCTTGCAAAGGTCAGTAACGAAAAAGTTTCTAATAATTATAAATTCAATAGTTACGTATTCTTGTATTACTTTAATTGTGTTATATTCATATTTCTACTTTATCCTGAGTCTTCACCAAAATCTTCATCTTAATTAGCTGACCCAGAATTACCACAAATATTGTATACCTACTTTTTATATACACTGTTCATAATAAGTGCTCTCTTAAGTCTCAAGGAGCATGCGTCATCACGCAATTTAATTCGTGCTTCTATTCGCACGACATAGAGGCTCTAACATTTTCTTCTGCCGAACTACCGAGCAGGTGGATGATAACATTTTTGAAGGATAAATTTGTTAGAAAATAAGGTAGTAACAAAAATAAATCATTCTTCTTCTGACGTCAGAACAAGATTTGACTTCAAGTTCGTAACTTGAATCTTTCTTAAAAATAAAATATCATGTCTAAAATTTAGTGTATTGTATACCTAAAGTACTTCTAGTTCTGTCACTTTTTTTTTTTTTGGCATCTAGTAACTTTATACTAAAACTACAGATTGACGCTATTATCACATATGCCTGAATTCGACAAGCAGAAGTACAAAGGAGTCGATATCAAGCAATAATAATAATAATAATAATAATAATAATAATAATAATAATAATAATAATAATAATAATAATAATAATATTTCTTGCTCTTTCTTATCATTTTCTCGCAATGTTTCGACTCAGGCTCTGCTGGTCATCTTCGAGGTGAAAGTTGGAGATGCACTGATGCTGTTAGGATGGATGGATTAGATTAAGTGAGCCTTGTGCTGGCACGGGCTCTTATTTTTCCGCAGCCTGTAACTGATGACTGTTATTTTTTCACAAAAGATGAATTCGGCTCAATTTAACCACTGGGCCGGAAAGGAATGGAAGTAGTAGGAGAGATAGTGTTATAACATCAATTCCAGTAAGTGCGAGGGCCTGGGAAGGAAGGGATGAAATTGAAGTTGGAGAAAAAGGAAGGGAATAACATTTCATGGAGGTCCTTGCTCCTGTGTACCGCTTGTGTCGATGTCAGCAGAAGGGAACAGCAAGGGAAGTATAAGGGAAGTGAGGAGGTGAGTGCTGATAATGAGTAGCAAATGTATGAGATGCTTTGCTTATACTTTAGATGGCTTTATCCCATTAAGGACTAATTGGAAGAAAAGTCCTTCAGTGAATGATGAGAGGAATGAAATATGATTTATAGGGAGGAGTGACTAAGTGGTGTTTAACTAAATAGATTTTGTTCACCTGGGTGGTGGGTAAGAGCAGAGGAAAGTTGACAGTGTTTTAATATTTTCTGTTATGTATGTCACTAATTTTGTACCACTTGAAAGAACGTCTGTGAAATTCTGCCCTAGGGGAAAGGTCTACTACCTGTTCACAGTACTTACTTGGTCTGCTTTCAACACTTATCAATTGACAGGTGCACAGATATCTTAGTCGTAGCCGACAGATGATGACAGAGAGTGGTCTATAAGCGTTTTTGGAAGGAGAAAGACTTTGTCGATAAGGTTTTTCTACATAGCATTTTGCAGACCTGGATCATTAGAGAAAGGCTTGACGAATTTCACTGTGTGCTTCATTCTAGCAGTGCCTGAAAATGTTATCATTTATTTTCATGAGGGACTCATTGAAGGTGATACTCATTGTATCACCTTGTAGAGTGCTTTTTGCAAGTTGAACAGCCTCGTCATTTCCCTGACTTTGGATCCAATTCAGTGTGATTTGCCTTCCATTACTCTGATGAGCGAAGGCAGCAGCTTGTATGCTAGAGAGTACGTGTACATTTTTAGCGAGTGATTAATTATTAATAGTAAGTATTACAAACTTTGAATCTGTGTGGATTGTTGTGCTCCTTTCTTTGTTTAAGGATTCCAGTGTTTTTTGAATCGCAATGAGTTCAGTTTGTAGGGTGGAGGCATTGTTGGATAGCCTCCAACTCTGGTACATTGCGGTCAACTGAGCTATCACTGTAGTAGACATTAGGTACAAATGTGTTGTTTATGTCTTCTTGTGCTGAATGTCTGAGTTGGCTAGGTAGGCACAGTGCTTTATTTGTTGGGAGCAGAGTGAAGATAAAATTGAAGGGGACAGGGACCCAGGGGGAGGTTCAACATAGTTTCCACTGGATATTTCTTTCTTAGTTGCAACAGCTACTTTTGCATATTAATCCTTCTTAGGATAGCAAGGAGGTTCCCTATATGATTTTGAGGAGGATTCAGTTCTTCATGGAAATTGAGGATTCTTGCTATTTTGTTCTTTAAAGGGCAGTCTCTACAAATTTTCAAGGTTTTGAAAATGATTAGAGCTTTCCTTTGGTCAACTCTGGACTAGAGAGAGAGGAGGTTAGTTTCTTCTCTAAGTAGACAGAGTCTTGTCCTTTTTGGGACCCCTACAATGATCCTAATTATTGCACTGTTTGGAATAACTTAAAGTGAGCTGATTTGTATATAATTCATCTTTGCGAGTGCAGGTAATGCATATTCTATTAATGAATGGGTTGTTTGAATGTAGAACATTCTCAGATGACTTGGTGCACCTTTGTGAAGTGAAGTAATTCTTCTTATTGCATTTATATGACATTGGGCTTTCTGTCTCAGGTGCTGTATTTTTTGGAAGAGGATAGTTTGTGATTTATGTTGACTTCTATATATAAAGTTATTTACCCATTCAGTGGGTTCATCACTGATAAAGAGATTGCTGGGGTATGTGCGTGCTTGATGGCCATGGCTTTGGTTTTGTTTGTGTTGATTTTTAGGCCTAGTTCCTTGCACTTTACTTGAATCAATTGTAGTGATCTCTGGGGTTTTTGTAGTTGAATATATCCAGTTTTCTGTAGACACACCAGGCATAAATGAATATTTCTACTCACTTTGGATCGATTGAATGTGACAAGATTTTCCATGAGGACATTAAATAGAAATAGAGTAAGGATTTCTCCTTGTGGTGTACCATTTTCATATTCGGTGAACTCTGAGTATGCTCCTAGAAAATAAACTCTAGTCCCTGCTGGACGGGTAAATATATCGATATGCGGCTCCTCAGGTAGGGTAAACTTTGAGGTCGGCCAAGTTATGAAAAAACACATCAATGGAAAGAGGAAGATATGCAAATGTACATGGTGAAATGAAAACATTCTAAAAAGTTTTCCCTACCTCCCACGAGAAGTTGAAAATGACTATTTACAACCCCTTGTGGGACCTCTTTTATATGTTTTTTTCTAATAAATAATTTTAGCTTATTTTGTAAAATTATAATTACTGATCACACAATATCAAAACAGATAAGAAATAGAATCAGTAACAAATTCTTAGCATATTTGTTGAAAAATATTTATATAAATTTACTGAGAACAAAGATTCAGTAACTTTTCTACTTTAATATGTTTTTCTTATATAAAATTACATTTACAACCGACATAATATCATAAAAGACAAGATAAAAACAAAGAAAAACCGCTTGGTATATTTACGAGCAAATTCACAAGAAGACGTCATGTGAGGCAGAGATATACTTTCCCCCTTGAAGTTAGAAGCAGAACAAAAGTCCTGAGGATTCACGAATTTCATGGTTTTAGCCATTGTAAACATTGCCATTAGTAAATTTATGGGCTATAGAACTATTGGCACCTCTTTCCTGCCCAATTCTTTCCAAATCAATGGCACTTAATATTGTTTATCTACAGGATCAATCTGGCCACCACCCCAAACCTGTTATTACTACTCCTGAGGATCAATCGGTTCACTAAGGGCTAGCTGCTTGATCTTGTGTGTACTTTGGCGTCCATGCCAAGAGATTGCCTTTTATTGGCACCTCTTTCCTGCCCAATTCTTTCCAAATCAATGGCACTTAATATTGTTTATCTACAGGATCAATCTGGCCACTACCCCAAAACTGTTATTACTACTCCTTAGGATCAATCAGTTCACTAAGGGCTAGCTGCTTGATCGTGTGTGTACTTTGGCGTCCATGCCAAGAGATTGCCTTTTATTCCTTTCTGAACAAGAGAAGAGAGTATGACAGTAGAATTTGCCAACTCATAAGCTTTTTCAAGATCAAGGGAGACTAATAAGGCCTTTCTTCCATTAACTGTTGTTAGAACATCTGTTATACATTCTTGAGTTCCAATACCTTTCCTGTATGCATAGATACGAGGACGTAGATGACCTGCTTTCCAGAGTAATGTATTTAGAATCACCCTTTCTGCTAACTTTTCCACGCAGCTAATTAGAGCAATGGGTCTGTAGGATTCAGGTTGTTTGGGTTAGGGAATTTGGTTTATGTCTTGTTGGTTCAATTTCCTCAGTCTGACTCTTTCAGAATAAGTTTTTGCAGCTTCACCCATGTTTTTAAGCATGCTGTATGTTATAAGGTCAGATACAGGAGCAGTATCTTTTGCTTTCTTTAATGCAAAGCTTAATTCCTCTTTGGTGAAAGGTTTGTCAGTTTTCTCATGGGTGTTACAAGCTTCAGCAATTATTCTGCTTCTCAAGGTTCTAGAACTCTTAGGCATCTCTGGGTTTCTAGGTGCTGCGTAATTCTGTCAGCTTTGCTTTTGAGGGTCAAGGTGAGGAATATTTATGAAATTCTTCTTGCCCGAGGCTTTGTTAAACCATTTCCACACTTTGGTAATGGGTGTGAGATGGTGTACTTGACTGCACAGGGCCTCTGGTCTTATTTATTCAGCTACTTGAGCCAAGTGAGCTGAGACATGAGTCTTCTGAAGAGTTTCTTACTTGATTGACTCTTCTGTTCTTTTCTTTAATCTGGGAGTTGTAGTCCAAAGGCACCTTTGTGTTTTATATTTGTAGTGGGGTTTTTCTTTTTTGAATAGAGATTCTAAAAGCATTTGTTATGCTGTTGCAGAAATCCTGTAAAAATGTGCAAAAATCTAATGCAGATGATTTATGTAATCTATGAATTCTGTGGACTAGGTGGTCACGTAATTCTCAAAGGAGTTCCAATTAGCAAATTCGGGGGTTCATCTAGGAGGGGAGAGAGGTGGGGGACAGAACATCCTTATATTCAACATTGTTTGTAAGGCAAAGGGATCACTGGTTAGAATGAGGTGTACTGTTTAATTAGCACCTACTTACAGATTTCTTGAAACAAGAGTGAAATTTAGCTTTCCATCACTTAGATGTGTGGGCTCACTGCAATTGTTTAGTAATTTAACATCAGGGAATTCTTGAAATAGAAGGAGCAGGTGGCATCCTGTGGGGTTGGCTGGTAATTTGGATCTTAGGAAAGGATGCTGATCATTAAAAACTGTAATTAGGATGTTTTCCTTTTAGGCTGCATCAAAGAATGCCTCTGCCTGTAGGGTGCTGTTTGGTGATCTATAGATATTGTGAATTTGAAGGGTTGTGCCTTCTAGCACCATCTTGACACTTAATACTTCTGGTCCACAGTCTATGTTTGGAGTTTAGGAAGACGGAATACAATTCTTGATTAGTGTTAGTAGCCTTCTTGTGTTGGCTGTGTGCGGTGTCTGGTATACTGTGTATCCTTTGAAGGAAAAGGATGTGTTTTGTCTAAGGAGTGTTTCTTTTAGAAGAATGATATCATGGTTTCCTAGAGATGTTTGCAACTGAAGTAATGCAAATTTATGCAGAATGCCAAAATTTTCCATTGAAGTATTTTCAATAGTTGTCTATCATTATTAAGGGGGATTTGTGTTAGTGTCAGAGCTGTCTGAGCATTGTGTCAGAGCTGTCTGTGCTCATGAATGTATTTGCTGACACAGTGATTCCTTGAGACACTTCTGAATTGCTATCTCAGATAGGGTTTTGTTGTATGGGGCATCGGCCACAGTAGAGAAGGCTGTCAAAAGGCTAGTAATAAGTTGTATGAGTTGATCACATTTAAGACTGAGATTCTACTGGGTTTGTTGTTTCAGAAGGATATGCTGCTGCAGGAGTAAAGGGTGTTGGAGAGACAGGGTTGTAAGGTTTTTGGGAGGATATAAGCTGGGAAGATAAAAGGTGAGAAAGAGACAAAGAGAGGATGGAAGGTAGGGGGAGGGTGGAGTGAGGATTGGAATGAGAGAGGGAGTGGGTTGCGAGGCATGATGAACAGGCTGATGGGGGAAGTGGGCTTGGCCAGGGAGGGGAGAGGTCATCTTTGCCTAGGATGGAGGGGTTGTCACTGTGGCTTTGGAGGAGGAGAGTGATTTTGAGGGCTAGGTTTAGGAAGGAGAGGGTAATGACTGGCAGGTGACTGTGGAGGAGGAGGAGGGAAGGTACAGTTGAACACAGGTTTCCCTGGTACACCTTCTTGAGCAACTTCGAAAAATTATATGGTAACAGTGTTTACTGAGGGGGATGGGGGGAGGACTCTTCCTCTCTTAGCAAGAGTTCCACCAATATGCTCTGGGAATCTTTCAGTGGGAGGAGTCATTAGGTAAGGTTGGAG
>NC_087207.1:79122614-79132614 GCF_015104395.2 Macrobrachium nipponense
AGATATAGATATATATATATATATAAATATATATATATATATATATATATATATATATATATATATATATATATAATGATTATATATATATATATAATATATATATATATATATATATATAATATATATATATATATATATATATATATATATATATATATATTATATATATATATCTATATTATATATATATATATATATATATATATATATATATATATATATATATATATATATATATATATATATGTATATATACTATTATATATAGTATATATATCTATATATTTATATATATATCTATTATATATATATATTATATATATAATATATATATATATATATATCTATATATTATATATATATATATATATATATATACTATATATATATCTATATATATATATATATATATATATATATTATATATAAGTAAGGCCTAGGGTTTTTGATTAATAATGTATTGTTCCATGTGTTCCCTTTGACCTATGGAATGTGGAGAACAGTGTAGAGGTAACGACCTGAGAGTAGCTGATGAATGAGTTTCTGGGGATGGCGTGAGATAAAAATGCTTAGTTCGACAAGTCAATGTACTGAGTTTATTAACTCTTCTCAAAGTGCCTTTGTGAAACTGGATGCAGCTAGAACTGCGAGGCGCTATCGAACTGTGTGTTCGTATGTGCGTGTGCGCCTCTTTCTGTTAAAAGAGTGTCATACCTAAGCCTATGAGGATTTTGACAGAGGGTCTTCAAGTCACAGGCAAAGATGCCGTGGCGTTCGCCGGGGGAGTTTTTGTGACATAGTTGTTTAAGTGTCCGGCTGTTTGGGTGAGTGTTGAGTTACTTTAGCCAAAGAGTGGCTTATTATCTGTTTGACATTTTTGTGATGATATCCAATATTTAGCCTCTCTCTGTTAAACTTGTGTGTGTACTTACCGGGATGTGTTCTGTATCTTTGAAACAGACGGTTCTGGAATGCAGGGGGACAAAGAATTCCCAGAGGGGTGTAGACTTTTTTGGTGACTAGACAATGTACTGTTTCGGGGTTTTTTGGGTTAGTCTGTAAGACTGGATTACTTGATTGATTGATTTATTTATTCGTTGTTAATAAATGTTAATGTTATGACGCAACTCTCTCATTTTCATTACCTGTTAGAATGGAGAGAGGTGTCGGTGCTAGAGAGAGAGAGAAGGATTGCCGAGAGAGAGAGAGAGAGAGAAAGACTGTAAGTAATGCGGTGTGTTGGTTTGCCTTCCGCTCGTGTCTCACGCTTACCCAATGAATAATGGGGGGGGGGGGGGGAACCCCCCTCCCCCCCATTAACAGTGGTGGCAGGCGGTGAAAAAGGTGTTATAAAAGAGTTTTTCTTTATGCCTTGGAACGCCAATGTAGAGATGGGTGGCCAGTTAGAAAATAAAAGGGGTTATGGCTTAGCGATAGTTTTCAAACGACAAAGCTTTGTGGGATTGTGGAAAATTGTTAAATTGTTAGATCTCGGTTGCTAAGTGAGAAGGGGTAGAGAAATATCCGTCCGTGGGATGTGGGATGAGGAAAGAAATTTCTATTAGGGTCATCAAATTTGCCCGTACCGAGATTCTTCAGGGCGTGAGTCGTGAGAGCAACTCAGTTTGGTTTGTGAGTGAGTGTTGCCAGGTGCCTTTTGGCCGATCGCGTTTGTATTGTGCCGACGAGATTTACGTATCTTACGAGAATTTCGAGTTAATTTGGTTCCCATTATGGAGTGGTGAGTGTTAAAAACTATTGTTTTGAAAGGGAGGGTTTTTGTTTAAATATTTCAGTGAAATGGGGTTGGTTCAAGAGGTCAAAACATTTTTTCTTTGCCCATAGTAGCAGAAGTGACGTGTTTTCTTTATTCACGCCTGTTTATAATAGACGTATGTATTCGTCTTTGTTCAAAACATAGGGGTGTATTAAGATGTATTTATGCATGTGAACTGTGCTTAGATAAGCATACTTGGCTTAGAGACAGAGCGGCCACAATTTTACGGGCTCAGCACATTTCTGCAGAGAGGCGCGTTGCATTGCGAGGGTACTGGCATCCCTCGGGGGGATAGTTGCATGGAGGGTACTACTGGCCTCCCTCGAGAGATAGTGCAGGGAGATGGGTACTAGTGTATACCTTGGGAGGGGGTCCTCAGACACTGTTTAAGGGGAGATGGGGTACTACTGGTCTGCCTCGGGCTGTTCTGCCGCTTGACTGAGGGGTTGTTCTCACGGGGGGGAGAAATTTTTTTTTCTCAGTGTGGTGAACTTTTTTTTTTTTCTTTGTGATTGGGGGATGGGTTTGGCCTTGACCGTGGATGCTAAGATATCAGCTGATTGATTAGTTGATGAAGTGAAACGCCCGTAGAGTTTCTTTTTAAGAAAAGAGATTTTTTTTTCTCCCTTGGATGAAGAGAAAAGGAAATAAAAAGAGAATTGAAATGCATTGTATGGGTGTATGTTTTCCTTGTGCCTTCGAAGACACAAATATATTGGGGAGACACAGATTATTTTTTTTATTGTGTTGGAGAAATTACTTTGAAATGCCGATGATTGGTGTTGTATCTGTGTTGTGTGGCAATGGTGTTATGTCATGGTGTATGCTGGAGAAATTGTATACCATAAGATTCAGCAATACTGTTGTAAGCTATTTTGAATTTCACCCTTACTTGAGATCTTTGCAAGAGAATTGTTGCTATGGAGAGTTATTATTATTATTATTATTATTGATAATCATTATACTTGAGATGTGTCACGGGAGGGTTGCTTAAGTATAATTATCATTACGGGAGAATTGTTTTACGAGAGATTTGAGATATTTCATGGGAGATTATTCTATAATTATTACAGATAATTATTCATGGAGAATTATTACAATGAATTAATGGGAGAAGTCTTGTTTTAATTAATTGTTGAGTTTTTGTAACTTTGGAGAATATTTCAGTGATTCATGGGGATGAGTTTTGCTGAATCTTGATGAATCTGATTGAATCTTGGTGAATTGTGTGGAATCTTGCTGAATTTTTGCTGAATTTTTTGCTGAATTTTTGGAGAATGGACAAGCATTAACATTGGTGATATTTTTTTGTACTGATACTGATGATTTTGATGATAGCAATTTTTTTGGTGATTTTGTGATAATGATATTTCTGATACTGATTTTTTATATACTAATACGTGGGCGTTTTAATGCTGTCAAGGGTGGTAAAATCCTTTTTCGAATTTGGGAGGAACTAACAACACATTATTTTTTTTTTCCTTTTTTTTATGAGTTCAGCAGATAATTGCTTGACATCTGGTGAGTTACGGGAGATAGTGAACAAGGCCATTGATTTTTCTTTTCTCTTTTTTTGGTTTTTTTTGGAAGTTAGCCATCGCTGACACAAGTTTTTTCTTACCGTGGGTGAATTTGAGTTTGTTTTTCTCCAGTTGGGTGTTAAATATGTTTTTTTTTTAAGGCTTGTTAAATTTATTTTTTTTAATGTCTCGGTTCGTGACTTAGAATCATTGTTCGGGAACATGTTTGTGTTTCAGCTATTTGATGCTATAGAGAAATATATGGGAGAATTTTTCTTGCATGTTTTGAATGCATTCGTAATGGCACTACATTTTTTCTCTGGATATTTGTGTTCCAGAAATTGTGAGTTTTCTTGCACAATACATTTGTTGTATTTGTGACAACTTTGTGAGAGATAGGAAACTTGGTTAAGTTTTCTAGTGGCCTATGTCGTAGTGCATATGGAGAAGTCTTGGCTAAGACACTGTGAATTTGGAGTTCTGTTATAATGAGTTGTGGCACATTGGTGATTTTTTCTAGAATTTTCTAGACAGTTTTATTTGCCGAGTTTTTGCCCTTTTTTTTAGCAGTTATGCTAAATGGAGAGAGTTTTTATAGTTTTTTATTATAGCACTGAGTTATTCTCTGGAGAATTGGAGTTATATATGGAGTTATAATTGGAGGTATATATTATTTTGGAGTTATAATTTGAGATATAATATATGTGAGACATATTTTTGGCCATTTTTGATATTTGCCAATGTGATGAGAG
Organism: Macrobrachium nipponense; assembly: GCF_015104395.2. Taxonomy (NCBI): domain Eukaryota; kingdom Metazoa; phylum Arthropoda; class Malacostraca; order Decapoda; family Palaemonidae; genus Macrobrachium; species Macrobrachium nipponense. The sequence goes on from NC_087207.1 coordinate 79,126,667, forward strand.
CTATGTTTAGTTCAATTATTTTGCAGCCATCCTTGTTGCAAATGGAGACACATATTGGAGATTATGGGGCAATATTTGTGAGTGTGTGAGTTAGATGCCTTTAGTGCACATTTTTTTGGAGGTAGGATTTCATTTTTTGATATTCCTTTTTGGAGATATATATTATTTGGAGCCTTGTTTTGTTCCACATGGAGTATTGGGGAAATAGAGGTAAATATTTTGTATTTGCCGAAATAGAGGTGATTATTCTCTATTCCTGGAGTGGTGTTTTTTTTTTATTTATGGCTATTGGAGAAATAAGAGAGAAATATAAGGGGGTTGGTTATTAACCAAATGGAGGAAATATTTTTATAACCGGAGTGGTGTTATTATTAATATGGTGAAATATATGGAGTTGGAATTAATCTTTGGCGGGTACCTTTTTTTTGTGGTTATGGGAGTTTTTTTTTGAGACAAGAGAAGATTTCTGTGGTTCTCTTTTTTGATTTTGTGACTATTTAGAGGCGAATGGCATTACTGCATTACGAGTCATTTAGAGATGTGTGCATTTTTTATGTTCGCAAGTGTATTATTTTTGGAGAAATATAATTTGGGTAAAGTTATGTTGAGAGAATAAGTCTTTGAGACAATTTTTGGACACATTAGTCATATCCTGGAGTTAATTCTGTGAAATGTGTCTGTTAGACGTTTTTTTTGAGAATCATGAGTTTCCAAACTTATGTGTCTGACTAGACAATATTTTGTGCTGTTGTTAGAGCATGCGTCCGCAGGCGATTTTTCTGCTGACAAGCGATGTGATGAGCCGTGTGCTGACTTTTTTCCTCTGATGGTGATAGATCAGAATTTTTTGCAATATCTGGAAATGTTGGCAATAGCATTTCACGAAAGCGCATGTGTGAGAGTTTGCTTTCTGGCAAATTCCATAACTTTACATGGAACATTTCTTGGGAAAAATGCGGGGAGTTATGCATATCATACATGTATTGTGTATTTTGTGATTGGGGAAATCTACTTGTGATTATCTTTTTTTTGTTTTTCTTCCTTTTCCTATGAGAGATATAGTTTGGGGATTGAGCTTAAATAGCATTTTTTTTATCAGGAGATGTGATTTTTCTGGGGTTGCTGTTTACGTAAATGGGAGTTTGACATTAAGTCTCATTGTGATTAATTATTGAGCAGTAAAGGGGTTTTGGCTGTTAAACATTGGAGATTTTTACTGATTTTGTGGGTTGTTCAAATATCAGAGTTTGAGAGAATATTTTTTGGGTCTGGGTGTGTTACGTGATTCTTTTTTTTCTTCCTTGGGCTCATTACAATTTTTTTTTTTCTTTTTTTTTCTTGTGAGCACATTTGAGTTTGAAATGTGAGTACATAAGTCCGTGGAGTTGCTGTGATTTCTGAGTTGTGTGTGTGCTGATGTGTGAGTTTGGAGAATTGAGTTGGAGAACTTGATGTTTTTTTTTTTCCTTTGAGAGTTGTGATAATGACTTATGATTTAGTAGTCATATTAAAGGGAGTTAATTGGGAGACGTTCAATTAGTGTTTCTAACTTTTTGAGATCATTGTTTGATAGAAGTAGTATGTCTGGGTTAATTCTCTTAGATTGACCAAAGACTTGACTGACATACTAACACCCAAAAAGTCGTTTCCCGACTCCAGCAAGACGTCCACCAGCCGCGTGCAGAGAGTGTTCCTGTCGTGTTCCATGATGGTGATCGCGAGAGTCCTACAGCGTGTCTTTTGGGGATCTGCAGAAGCCGATGAGGGAGGCATTCCGTCTTCCTACAGCTGCTACAGTCTGCTACAGGAGCAGCTACTTGTAGACAAGCAAAGAGGGATATTCAAGAAATGCAGAAAATATGAGAGAAAATGCGTCTAGTGTTATTGGGAGCTAAAAGCGTAACAGACTTTATTTTATAATGCCAGAGGGGTGCAGTTTTTACTTGTATTTTATTTTAAGACGGCCAGTGTGTTTTGTATTTTGCTAGGCGGGGGCTAGCATATGGGGTGGCCGAGCATCTGTAAGGCCTAGGGTTTTTGATTAATAATGTATTGTCCATGTGTTCCCTTTGACCTATGGAATGTGGAGAACAGTGTAGAGGTAACGACCTGAGAGTAGCTGATGAATGAGTTTCTGGGATGGCGTGAGATAAAAATGCTTAGTTCGACAAGTCAATGTACTGAGTTTATTAACTCTTCTCAAAGTGCCTTTGTGAAACTGGATGCAGCTAGAACCGCGAGGCGCTATCGAACTGTGTGTTCATATGTGCGTGTGTGCCTCTTTCTGTTAAAAGAGTGTCATACCCAAGCCTATGAGGATTTTGACAGAGGGTCTTCAAGTCACAGGGAAGATGCCGTGGCGTTCGCCGGGGGAGTTTTTGTGACATAGTGTTTAAGTGTCCGGCTGTTTGGGTGAGTGTTGAGTTACTTTAGCCAAAGAGTGGCTTATTATCTGTTTGACATTTTTGTGATGATATCCAATATTTAGCCTCTGTCTGTTAAACTTGTGTGTGTACTTACCGTGGGATGTGTTTCTGTATCTTTGAAACAGACGGTTCTGGAATGCAGGGGGACAAAGAATTCCCAAGAGGGGTGTAGACTTTTTTGGTGACTAGACAATGTACTGTTTCGGGTTTTTTTGGGTTAGTCCTGTAATAAGAACTCGGATTACTTGATTGATTGATTTATTTATTCGTTGTTAATAAACGTTAATGTTATGACGCAACTCTCTCATTTTCATTACCTGTTAGAATGGAGAGAGGTGTCGGTGCTAGAGAGAGAGAGAGGGATTGCCGAGAGAGAGAGAGAGAGAGAAAGGCTGTGAGTAATGCGGTGTGTTGGTTTGCCTTCCGCTCGTGTCTCACGCTTACCCAATGAATAATGGGGGGGGGGGAATCCCCCAATTAACATATATATATATATATATATATATATATATATATATATATATAATATATATATATATATATATATATATATATATATATATATATATATATATATATATTTATTTATATATATATATATATATTATATATATATATATATATATATATATATATATATATATATATAATTCTTTATTTGACTTTTTGTATGAATTCTTGTCAGTGCCTCTTAGTTCAGTGGGTCGTGAATTCGCTGCATTATAAGATTAATTTTTTTTTCTTATGTCTGTTGACCCTATCATTTTTACGGACTTAATAATATTGATTTGTAGGATTTGTTAGGAAGTTCGTTAGGTGTCTTTGGTTAACTGGTTTGGAAGTGAATTTAGCCATAAATTTTCTCGAAGAGGCAGCGGGGTGAATTCGCTGCATTATGAGATTACAAAAATGTTTTTTTTTTTTCTCTGTTAACCCTATGATTTTTATGGACTTAATAATATTGATTTGCATGACTTTTTAGATAGTTCCTTAGGTGAATTTGTTTAACTGGTTTGGAAGTGAATTTAGCTATATGTGATTTCTCGAAAAGGCAGCTTTTCTTTTTCTGTAGGTTTATGAAGGGTTTTTGTTTTTATTTTGTTTGCTCCCTTAACATACGTTTTAAGGGATGGACAATTTTCTTGGGGTTATTCTCGACTGTTAGCATTTCAGAGGGTTAAGGTGCTTTAATGATTTCCTCGGTCCTGAAATTACTGGATTTCTGCTTGCTGTTCACGATAGTGTCAGTTGCCATTTAAGATTACAGTCATTTTGAGATATTAGTAATGTGGAGTAAAATTGGAAGTCTCTTCAGATCATAATTTGTTATTGGATCTTTTTATTGAGCCAGTTTTACTCCTACGAGGTCTAGATGGTTTTCGACAATCAGGGTTTTGATGTGAAACTGAAATATATTGAAGGTAGATACAATGTTGTAGTTGCTGCTTTTAATAGAGTTTTTTTTTATGATATGGAGGTTGCCATGTTTGTATATAGCCGGTGGGTTTATAGATTGAAATATTAGCCTAGTAGGGAAGAAACGCGATGACGTTGAAGTTTTAGCCTTTTGCAGGTCTGGAGTTAAGGGGTAATTTTTTTAATTAGTTGGATTATGTCAGTCGAGGTGTATTGATGATGGGGATATGACCCAGGTGTTTTGGACAATGCACATCGTAAGTTTAGTTGTCTATTTTTAGGGCTTGAGAAGATGTATCAGAATATACAAAATAGGTTTTTCTGGCGGAATGTGCTTTCATTAATAGGGGATTTGTAAAGGGATATTTCGTGTGCATTGCGTAATAGCCAGTGAGTGTTACTTCTTGTAAACGGAGAACCCGTTTTCTATTCTTTTTTTTTTTTCAGAGGGTGCATTATATTGAATCTATTGGGGAGTTTTTGCGTTGAGTAGGGGTTTGGGTATAGTTATTTGTAATGGTTGTGGGTTTTCTTCCCGTTAGAGAATGAGACGGCAGAAGTGGTTGCTATATATTTTTTTTCCTTTTTTTTTTGTGGGTATGTTTGCCGCTAAGGCACCCCAGAGGAGCCCTTTTGCAGGCAATGGTTAAAACATTTGTCAATAAGATGTTCGAGTGTCTGGCAGAAATTATGGGGATACAGAGAATATCCATTAGGGTTCAAACCTCTTAGAGTCATAATAAGGGGCAATTATCAGAGCTGGTATAGAACTATCTTTTTTTAATGAATGTTATGTGTCACTGCGCAGTGGTACCATTGGCATGTTGCCGGTTGGGGCATTGTTTAGTTATTCAGTGCTATGTCCGTGTGTTTTGTTATCTATACCTTCTAGTTGTGGTTTTCCAGTTACGTCGTTAGTTGCCACGGCTAGAGAGTGACATGTATGTCTCAGTAATCATTTTGAGTCAAAGATGCGAGAAGTGGTTGAGTGAAGTATGTCAGTTCAGAGAATACTAAGTTGCAGTTGGGGCATAACGTGTTCCTAATGGTTAATATTAGGAATGGATTGATTTATAATATGGGGCCTTAGTTTGAAGCTGTTTTGAGCGGCTCAAGTGAAGTAAGGGCAATATGTTTAGTGTTTTCATTGATTTTACGGGGTTACCATAGATATCTGAGAACATTTTAATGGTAATTGGGGGCTGGTTTCGTTGCTTTTTTCTGCGGTGATTTTTATGCATGTGAGCGATGGTGCGTTTAAAATGTGAGGACAGTAGCCCGTGAATTTTTGTGATTTTCGCTTTCCAGTTAGTTTTTCCCTCTCTCTCTCATCGGAAACGCGACTTTTTTGCGTAATAGGCTATTTTTTTTTTATTAGTAACAATGAAGATTAGTGTTTTGGTTTTCAGCATGGTTTTTGTTTTTCTTTTCGTATGTCTTTTTTTTTTTTTTTAAGATTTCGGATTTATGTTAAATGGGGTAGCTATAGTTGTTGACGAGTTCTCTTATGTTTGGAGAAGATTTTGTTTTGAGGTTGTTTTTTTTCCCCAATTTAGGAGTTTATTTTTTTCTTACAGGAGATAATTATTTCTTTTGTGATATGCGCTATGATTTTTTGAGGTGTTAGAGTTGTTTTGGTGAGTTCAGTCCTTCGGTTTTTGGTAGGAGTTTGTTTGAAGGTTATATGTTATATTCAAGTGGTTGGCATATTATAGTTTTTGTGTTAGTGGTGTTACTTGGACAAGGTTCAGTCAGGAGTTATAGGAGTTTTGATGCAAATATATTTTGATACTTCTTGACAGATTATATACATACACATTATACATACACATATACATACATACATATATATATGTATATATATATATATATATATATATATATATATATATTATATATATATATTATATATATATACATATACATATATACATATATACATATATATACATATATATATATATATATATATATATAATATATATATATATATATATATATATATATATATTATATTATATATTATATATATATATATATATATATAAGTATATTATTATAATATTTGGGCCTTTCTGAAAGAGCCCTCTCCCATTGTTCTACCTG
>NC_087207.1:79137614-79141828 GCF_015104395.2 Macrobrachium nipponense
ATTCCAGAGCAGCGGTTGGTTTTATTAAGAGGTTATGTTCAGGCTCTTGATCACGACTCATGCCAAGACTATGACGAGCGTTGTAGAACTTCCTCGAACAGACGGCGACACAAGGTAGACACTGTAGCACACTCCCCAGGAATAAGTTTACACCACGATCATTGCTGGTATATCAGGTTTATAAAAATGCATATGAAAGTCAGCTCCTTCCAGGTCCTATTGATAGAAGGAAAGATTAAAACTCCTGCAGGTGGTTTGTGTCCGAGTCTAAGACAACTGGCTGCCGGACTGCTGCTTCTCACTCAGTCTTAACCGAAGTAAACATTTTTGCCCGATAAACTACGGGTAACAGGTGCAAGGGTCTATTTGAAATGGGTCGAGGGGTAATTATATAAGTGACAAGTACTTAAAAAAATCAGTAATTTACATATCTTATGTCTTAACATATGAAATATATATTATACTGATATAGTAAATTAAATTTCCTTTAGTTCTCTAAAACAAAAATTGTATCTTAGAAAATAAAATATACTAATACTTCACTAACTATAGCAGCCTTTCCTTTTACACGGGGAGTATTCTTTGATAGAAATGAATCATCATTAGTCCCAGAAATTTCTTGATCATCCGATCTATCGAGAAAAGGAATTAGTGTTGTAATATATCTTTTAACAACTTCTCTAGAAGAAGCCTTTTGTATCAATGCTCCTACTGTTGAATTGCAATTCTTTAACCAAACCCATAGGATAATTGTTAGGTTGGGTGTGTATATCTTAAAAGATTCTGCATCACATTAGCCCCAGCTATAAGTTGTGCCCCCATATCACTAACGCATAATTCAGGGATTCCGTAATTAAAACAATGCAGCTGAAAGGATCGCAGAAATTCCTTCACACTAAGATCATTACAGATTTTAAGATTCACAGCCCTACTCCAAGTACATGCAATGCATAATAACCATACTTTTTGAGTTTCATTATTCTTCCTAACATTGCAAGGACCCATATGATCAATGAACACATTTGCAAATGGCTTGGATGGTAGATTAGACCTGAATTCCCTATATGAATTTTGACTTAGTTTGAGTCCTGTTATTAAAACACCCACAATGCACACATTGTTTTAATGTTTTTTTGATTGTTGAAAAATGCCTTGGGATATGAAATTGTTGGCAAATTTCAGCCAGAGCTGAATAATAACCTGAATGAAACAGATTGAAATGAACATCCAAAACAATTAGCTTCGTCAAAACACTGTCTCTTGGCAGTAAAATAGGGAAACCATTATTAGTACCAAACCATTTCCTAAATTTGCCTTTAACCCTAGGAATACCGTTTTCATCCATGAAAATATTAAGCTGAGTAATGAGGTTAGGAATGGCCTCCAGATTAAAACGATTCTTACTCTGAAAATAAGCAAAGAGATCTGGAAACCACCTCATTTGCTCAGTTGAAATAACTCTTTTACTTGCTTCTGCAAAGAGATTAGGGTTAGTGTCAGATGAGGGTTGATAACTTATACCTGCCTTAGCTTTCCAGTTTCTTATGCCTATGAGTATTCTACGATAAATCCAAATCAGCTTACGAAAGCTGGAATATTTGCAGGGATCAATAACATATTCAGGACATCCTGTTAGAGAAGAAAAGGTTGTTTGTGAAAGTTCTGCCATCGAAGGTGTACTAAAACTGGAAAGGCACCCTGAGTCTGCAACTGTCAAGGGATTTGGAATAACAAAGGACAGGTCCTGTTCTCCACAAAGGAGGTCATCCCGATTTTGATGCAGTTTGATGATTACTTTAATTTACGACAACCAAGGCCTTACTTATAGAATTACTTCAATAAAGCTAGAATTTAAAAAGGGCTTAAACCAATGATCCGCTTTTCAGGTTGACCCTTACCTGTAATGAATTCCAGAGCAGCGGTTGGTTTTATTAAGAGGTTATGTTCAGGCTCTTGATCACGACTCATGCCAAGACGTTGACGAGCGTTGTAGAACTTCCTCGAACAGACGGCGCACAAGGTAGACACTGTAGCACACTAATAGGATAAGATACCCCACGATCATTGCTGGTATATAGGTTTATAAATGCATATGAAAGTCAGCTCCTTCCAGGTCCTATTGAATAGAAGGAAAGATTAAACTCCTGCAGGTGGTTTGTGTCCGAGTCTAAGACAACTGGCTGCCGGACTGCTGCTTCTCACTCAGTCTTGTTTTACTTCCCCTATGAACTTTTTTATATAATTTTTTAACCACTATCTGCCCAACATTCAAGTGAAGATGATGGGTGCGTGAAAACTACAAGAATATTTGAAATATGGTAAGTGACGGGGTTAGTCTTAGAGGGTAATTTGTTAGTTAGGAAGATTGAATATAAACAGAGAAGCAGTGACGATAAAAGAGATAGGAAACAGACTATAGTCCCGAAAAGTATGGTTCCTATATCCTCAGGATTCTTCATTGTGAGTTTGGTAGTTAACATTAGAGATTGAGAAGACTTATCATTAGATACACACAAAATATTCCTGGAAGAATATGGCTATATCTGTTGAGAAATTTGTAAGGGGATGTTCTTTTTGTAATGCATGTAAGCCAGCAATATTTTTAGGAATTTTTGTGCGTCTAGATATGGTAGAAATAAATCTATTAGTTATTGTTGACGAGCTGGCTAGGTTTGTTGAGATTTTCTCATTGAAGAATAAACTGGCAGAGGAAAAAGTATTACATTTTTTGGTAGGGTGTTCTAGAGGTACTTCTCACTGATAACGGGAGGGAATTCGTGCATAAGACTTTAGAATACCTTGCAGAAGTTATGGGAATAAAAAACGACCATTATCCCGTATAGACCAGAAGCGAATTGGCTGCGTGAAAGAGCCAACTGGAAAATTTTAAAAGCGTTAAGGATTGATTTGATTGATTTATTAACGATTATCTGGCGACGCAACAGCTAATTGTCATTGGTGCCACTAAATGAAATATATAAAATACATATATGCATACCCAAACAAACAAACACATTCATATGCACACTTACACACACAAAGGACAAAATTAGTAACTTAAAATGGAAGCATTAAAAACTCATTTAAATCTGATAAAACTAAATCAATGAAGGCAATATCTATGAGATAAGGTTTGAAAAAATGTCTATATCAATAGATAATGGTAAAACATATTTAACTTAAATGACTAGAACAAAAATAAAGCTTAAATAAATACTAATGCCAATGGTAAAATTAAACAGGCCACTTTCATTAAAATCTTGGCAAGGGAAAAACCACCTTATAACCAGTTAGAAAGTACCCCTCTCATCTGACGGACTGGGGCACTCAGCTATCAGATGTCTGACTGCCAGTGGTACCAAGCAGTCGTTACAAATAAGGTTGATGATCCCCACTCATCAGGAAGCCATGTGTCACTTTTGTATGACCTATTCTGAACTGACTGTTTATTAGTTCCCTTTGTCTAGTCATTGATGGAAATTTCCAATGAAAAATGGAGTAGGCTATTCCTTTAATTTTTTTGGTTTTCTAACTCCCAAACAAATTTCCAGGAATCAAGGAATGATGATTTAAAGACTGCCATTTCGTTTCCTGCCACACCAACATATGAAGGAGATCAGCAGAAAGATACCTTACTACCACAAATCTTAAGCAACTGAAACCACTCTAAAATTCTAATTATGAAATGATGGAGGGAATTAAAATGGCCAATAGCTTGCAAGACACTGAGTGAATCACAACATATGACAAAGTGTTCTCCAGAATGACAGGAAAGCTCTTTAAGAGCAGATAGGATGGCATAACACTGTTATAAAAATGGATGACTGAACCAACATGATCTACCAAATGTTCTAAAAAGATGTACAGCATCTCAGCGCACACTTCTTCCTTGCTACCAGTGAAGCACCTGCAATGCTTCACAGAAGGAAGCTTCCAAGGGGGCACAACAGAATACTTAACTGGCCAGACTTTGATCTATGGAAGAAGATAATTTCCTAACATTTTTGATACTCTGTATCCAAATGGTTTTTGGATAACGTGGAATACGTAAAAAAAAAAAAGGCTAAATGTTTATCATTAAAAAAAAAACTGCTTGGTAAATTAAGAAGTCAGGAATCCTCTGGATTCTGTGTCAATATCGAACAATTGCATGCTCAACTTTTGCTTGACACAGCTGACCTACAAGATGGCCGACTTCCGTGTTACGTCCAGGT
>NC_087207.1:79142328-79152328 GCF_015104395.2 Macrobrachium nipponense
ATAGTGTACTAAATAATGCATTAGAAACGGAAAAAAATACCATGTATCAAAACTTACAACAACAAAAATTTGCTTGTACTACCTTATAATAATAATATTGAAAGATGTCCCACATCTCCTGAAGAATTTTGGTGTTAATGTAGTTTTTAAAAAACAATAAAACAACGAAACAGGTACTTATTAAGAACTCCCCCGACAATGTTAAAGGATGTGTATATAAAATTCCGTGTAAGTCTTGCGACATATTTGTTTTATATTGGTCAAACGGGGAAAGCACTAGAAAAAAGAATAGAACAACATAAACAATGTGTGAGATATGCACAGGGAAATAGTGGTATTTTTGTACATGTTAGTGAAAGCAATCATGCTATTAAAAGGGAAGGGACAAAAAAGCTTGTGTGTTCTAATAATGCAATGGAAAGGAATATCATTGAATCTAGTTTTATAAAAAAAAAAAAGTTACAATAATAATATGAACATCATCAAGGAATGTATAAACTTGATCCTTTAATATCAAAAGAATTTGTAAACTGTTTAAATTTTAAGGTAGGCATTAGAAATGTACGGAACTAGGATTATTATATGTAAACCACCAGTAAGGGGGCAGTAGTAGTAATGAGATGTCCAACCCCGCCTCCCTGACACCTGTCAGGTGTGGACTGGTTATCTGTTGGGTACCCTAATCTATAGTATCCCTTGAGAATTTATTGTAAATTTTAGCCAAATGATTTTTGAAAGCCACTCCTACCTTGACACCTGCCCGTAGGTGGATCTGCAGTCTCAAACGGTTGTGTGTATGTTCGTCAGTACTGTCTCTGTAGTGTATAATGATTTTGAATTCTAATACTATGTATCAGTCCTTTGTCAATGGCTTGAAAATAAAACCGAAACCGGTCAGGACTTATGTGATAAATACATTTTTGAATTACAGAATCTGTAAATAAAACCCATGACCTGAGGTCATGGCATTAGGAGGGTCCTACGTGACCAATGCAGATCTAGATTACGCTATGCGCTGTCTGCAGTAGCCTGGTTTAAATCTGTTTAGATATGTCATCGTTTTGCATTACTGATAACTTTGCACAACAACTTCCATGGGAAGCGGTTGACCTGTTAACCTACGCTGGAAACTTGTAACCTCCGAGCCGGCGGACTACGTATGTTTTTATATGAATCGCTGAGATAGCTAATGTTTCGCTATCGACGTGATGCTTTAGAAGTTCAGTTCTTTACCAGCGATCAAACATATCGGTCTCCCGACCGAACTGTCTCCTATTATGGAGTTACAGAATAAAGTTGTTATACCTTTTTCAACTTATCTGTTTGAATCCTCTCCTTTAGTTTAAGAAGAACCACTCTACTAAGATATCACATAGGAGATGGAAGGAACCAGAAATACTTACGAATGACAGTCGTGAGGAGAAACAAACAGTCTTTCGCAAAAGCGAAGAGACTAAAATTGGTGGCAGCTTTAGACGAAGAATAAGATTAACAAGACCCATATCAGCCGACCGAAGAACTACAATAACCAACTTCCACCTACAAAAATCAATACTAAACCAGAGGCAAACGGGATCTTCCAATCAATGCACATTTTTATGAAGACGAAGATAGTCCTTCATCGAGAAGAATACAAGCATCAACATCGACGTTTGAGTGACTGTTGTCACTTATCTCCGAGAAATCAACACCGACGAGAGCAGCATCGAACATCAACAGAAAGAAGAAAACCACATAAAGGAAACACAAAGGAAACAACGTGCGATCACTAGCAAGGACGCAAAGAGTAGGGCAAGAGGAAGCCATGCGAGGAAGGAGGCTGTGACGTCATCAATCTTGGACTTCTTCATGCAACGTGAGCCAGAGAGGAGACCGTGACGTCATCACGACTTCCGACGCGAAGACGACAGGAACTGTGACGTCATCCCATGTCAACAATCCTTCAGCACATAATCCTGAGCTAAGTACCATTTTATCTATTCAGGTTTTTTCCTCAGTGAAGTGTTGTTCATCAGGAGTTGATCGTCCAGTATTCTGGGGGTGAGTTGTTCGCCATCTTAATCTTCCTTCATTACAGAATCAATCTTCAACTACGCGTTCTCGCCCGCAGATTATTTTTTTTTTCTTCTTGTTGCTAATCGTTTCTTGCAGGAATTCTCCGTATAATATTTTTATCAAATTATCTGTATTTTTGTATCTTTTGGGGTGGGGATTTTCCTATTACTATAACACATTTATACAGTATATTGCATATGCGTTTACGTAGTGGTCGACTGTACTCTTATCGATATTTTGATAGGAGCGCAAGGAATAGAAGTGATAAGAAAAAAGTAAAGTGAACATGGCAACTACTCCGGCTGGCCGAGGTCAGCAATTGTCCCTTTTCAAGGTCGTGTCAATGGGTTCCTGCCTCAAAATGTTGAGGCATGGATCTCATCTGTAGACGCTCATTTAAATGCAAAAAGCATCACAGACCCAGCAGTACAATTACAGGAGGCCAAAAGCTTCATAGACTTTGGTAAAGGAGACGCAAGTGCTTATCTAAGGGGTGTTTCTTTCCAAGAGGCGACTACATGGGACGAGTTCAAAATCAGATTACGTGCCGTGTATGGGGGTGAAGAGGCTTTAGATGTAGTATGGCACTGAGAAATATCCTTAACCAAGCCTCCATGACTCAGCGTTAATGTTGTCGAGCGGGCGGCGCTATAATTGCCGACCGGCTAAATGAAATATCAAGTTAGTTTAAGTAACTCCGGGTGGGTTACGAGTGCCAGAATCGCCGCGTGAAAGATTTTATCCGTTTAATTTACCTTAGGAGTATTACTGAAATGTTGCCTGAAGCTTTAGTGCGGTGTTTTGACAAAAAATTGCAGCCCAGCAGTACGAATTAGATGTGTATAAACAAATAAAAAAACACATGTCTAAATGTACCGACCTAGATCCTTCGCTCATTCAAGTTTTTGCAAAAATGAGAATAAGCCCCACAACAAGTAAACGTGGTACATAATAAATAATCAAGTTGCAGGGATGGTTTGTTATAACTGTAAACGACCAGGTCACATGATTTCAGACTGTCGGACGCATTTTGTTCAATACATAATAGTTCCACTCATTCATATAATCGTTGCTACTCGAGGAATCAACAGCAGAATCCTACAAACTCGCAACCAGTTGCCAGTGCAAATAAAAAGAAGGGTCCTCAGTACTATAAAAAGAAACAAGCAAACGGCAATGCTGCACACAGCAAGAAAACAAACAAATCGTGCTTCAGGTACCTCTGTTCCTGGGCAGTCTAGCCAGGAACTTGCAAGGTCAAGCGAATTTTCAAGGTGTGCTAAACAAAGCAAATACCACGTAGTTCGCTCCAAGGGGGGAGGGGGGAGGGCGATGTTTGGTCATCAATATCAACATCTTTTGTATCAAATATCAGTTTAATCATTTATCAGATCATTGTGAGGCAATTGATTTTCCTATGAAACACACGGCCGAATCCAAAAAATCTGTGCAGGTTCCCGTAGATTTGCAACAAATTCATGCAATTATTAGTCAAGACGAGTTACGACCAACCTTACATGCAGTAAATTTGGACCATAAGTCATTCACTTTGTTCTTTGATTCTGGTAGTCCACGTAATATCATGGATTTAAGGACTCATCATTTACTCTTTTCAAAACTTCCTATAGAGAAGTCCGGAATAAGGCTCTCAGGCATAGGAAATAATGAATTAAATGTGGTAGGAGTAACTCATGTTCAGTGCAAGGTCGGTAAGCGCACGTTTTCCGATACCTTTATCGTTGTACAAAACATTAATATGTATCCCGCAGTAATTATCGGATACCCGTCTATGGGCACTCAAAATATTATCTTAGCACCTGCAAAACACGGCGTGTAATATCAAAGGAAAATTCTATAAGTCTTCTAATACCCTAAAATCAGTTTTAGATAATAAAGAGACAGACAGAGTAGTCACTTACATTGAAGAACCAATCACCTGTCTCATGAACCAAGAAATAATACATGCAACCCAACAGAACTCTCGCTCGCCCGTAAATATCAGCTTGCACGCAAACTCTCGAGCCGAACGTAACTTCGAACATATTAGTGCGTCGTGTAAAGAAAACCTTGCCCAGGATCTGAAACGTTAATCCTTTCCGAAACTCGAAAACACACGGATTATCCGTCACACAAGCCATTTATACAGTCGGCTCACAACAACAATGTCACATCGAAGTCTGTAATCATTTGAATACCACTTTAGTAATCCACAAAAATCAACATATCTTGGATGCGGAAGTTTATAAACATCGCATTCTTACCGTAGCTGAGATAAATCACGCTCAATCAGTTGCGGATGAATCCGTTTTGCAATCTATAAGAACAAAATCAATAAGGACATTCAAGAAGAAGAAATTCAGCAGAAATTTTTGAATCTTTTAACTGAATATCATGATGTTTTTTCCACTACGGATGGAACCTTAGGAAAAACGGATGTCATCGAGCATCAAATAAGGCTCAAGGACAAACAGAAGTAATCTATGTACCTTCGTACCGACTTCCTATGAAATTTCAGAATGAGATAACAGAGGAAGTAGATAAAATGCTAAAAGAAGGAGTCATTAGGAAATCAACAGCCCTTATCATTTTCCGTTAATAGTAGTACTGAAAAAAGATCGAACTTGGCGGATATGCGTCGATTTTCGTCGTTTAAATGAAGAAACAATCCCTGACCGATTCCCAGTACCATGTACTGATGATATCCTATCTCTACTAGGTCAGAACAAATATTTCACCAGCTTGGACCTACTAAAAGGATTTCATCAGATTCCGTTGGAACAAGAGAGTATCCCATTACATGCCTTCAGCACAGCCAGGGGACATTATGCATTTTTTTTTGCGGTATGCCTTTTGGTTTACGTTGTGCTCCCATACTTTTACTAGAATGATTAAACATTGTGGTTTGGAGACTTGTTAGGAGATATCCTACATGCCTACATGGACGACCTAGTAATCTTTTCCAATACATTAGAAGAACATATAGTAAATTAGAATTAGTGCTACAAAGACTAAGGCAGCATAATAATTTAAGGGTAAAGATAAAGTAAGTTGTGAATTTTTTTTAAAAACAGAACTAGTCTATTTAGGTTTCTTATGGTTTCTAGTGAAGGTCTTAAAGTAGTCCATGATAAGGTATCGGCTATCCGTAACTTTTCCTGATACCTACTAACGTCAAGGGATACAGCAATTTTTAGGGTGTAGTGGATACTATAGGAGGTTTCATTAGGAACTACTCCATCATAGCCGCCTCCGCCCCTAAGCGATCTTATAAAAAAGGGCGTAGATTCATATGGTCTGAAATCATCAACAGGCGGTCGATAAATTGAAAGATGAACTGTGTAGTTCTCCTATCTTGAAATTTCCTGACTTCGGTAAGGAATTCTTCATAGCAACAGACGCCTCAGACCTAGGAGTAGGTGGGGTATTGCTTCAACAATATGATAAACAGTTTTTCCCTATAGCTTTTTATTCACGTAAACTGAGACCTTCCGAAAGTAAATATGCAGTAATAGACAAGGAAGGGCTCGCTATTGTTTAATTCACTCGTGCATTTTAAATTTATAATATACGGTTATCCCGTCAAGGTTCTCCACTGATCATAAGCCCCTAACAGACTTCTTTAAAGGCTTAGTCACAGCCCTAAGCGAACTCGGTGGCACATGATCATCCAGGACTTTGGCGCGAGGATCGGGGGGTATTTACCTGGGGGGAAAAGCAAATATTCATTGCTGACGCATTATCACGCAACCCTCTTCATCTTGTACCGAGCCATTAGCTGAATTAATAGATATCTCAACCTCCACAGCCCATTGTTAAAACTATATCTGAACAGGAAAATCTGGGCTGGAGTGCTGAACTTTACAGACGGAACAAAGAAAAGATCCGCAAATAGAAAAAATCATCATTGCGGTTAAACGGAAATCCGAAGGAAAAACTAATACATAAAGTATAAGCAGCAGAATATATCATCAAAAGATAATATCCTGTGTAGACCCGTGACAAGGAAAACCCGCAACACACCACAGTTGAATAACAACCAGGTGGTGGTACCTATCTCACTCAGACCCACTGTCTTACAAATGGTTTGCATGACAAAATCCACTGCACTGGTACAACCCTGGGTTTATTCCCTAATGTCCACAGAAAGCCAAAAATCCTTATTTTATTGGCATACGATGCTTACAGATATAAAAAAAGCACATAGCAAATTGTCGCACTTGTCAAGAATAAAAAGGGCACACGAGACACCTGTCAGCCTAGGGGCTTATCCCGTGCCAAATCAACCCTTTGAAAGAGTACACTTAGATTTATTAACAGGATTTACGAGTCAGACAGAGGAAATAAGCACCTCTAGTAATCATAGATGCTTTGACTCGATATACAGAACTGATAGCGCCTAAAACAAAAACCGCAGTCGAGTGCGCTAGAAAGTTTTACGAGTGCTACATTTGTAAACATGGAATTCCACACACCATTATATCAGTCTCGGGCGGGGAGTCAATAATCATTTCCTTAACTCCTTGTGCGAATTCCTTTGCATAAAGAAAATCAATACCATGATCTATCACCCAGAGTCTATGGGCTAGTGGAAAGGGCAAATCGTAAGGTTTAAAACATTTTAAGGGTCACCTTAGGGGGGCAGACCCCAACTGGGACATTGCCATACCTGCGGTACTAAGCACACTTAATCACTCGTATCATGTGTCTATTAAAATGACACCGCACGAGGCACTGTATGGTATCCCAGCTAGAACACCTTTCTATTTACTAACGCCTACAACTTATTTATCAAATCCTCTAAAGGATGTTATGGATGCAAGCATAAGTCGATATAATATACTTCGTAAGAATCTAGAAGAAGCACAAATAATAATGAAAAGAAATCATGATAAAATAGCTAAGCCAACTAGAACATATGCCGTGGGTGATCAGGTATTCATACAAGTATACGTACGTAAAGGTTTAAATTATAAACTGACACCTAAGTTTGAAGGCCCACTTTAACATTTTAGAAATATTAACGGCCAATAGATTTAGGGTTCAAAATGTATCCAAACCCACTGATGTGAGAATAGTTCCATTGGCACATATCAGAATCTAAAGAAAGGTAGATGGAGTGAGGGAAAAAATGGTTGTATTTATGAAAATTGTATAATAATTTATATATATATATATATATATATATATATATATATATATATATATATATATATATATATATATATATATATATATATATATATATATATATATATATATATATATATATATATATATATATATATATATATATATATATATATATATATATATATATATATATATATATATATATATATATATATATATATTAATCATATTTGTATGTAAACCTATTCTTTTACACGAGTTATTACATATATTTTACTCATTGCAGGTTTTCAAAAATGAATCTGTTATTGTTAGGAGTGATATTGTGTGTTCAGACATCTTTGTTGTATGGAAAGAGCGCTAAGACGAAAGAAATAGAATTTAATCATGGCTCGATTAATCGAGAGAACAGACGACGTTTTTATTTTAGTGTCAAGTAATATAGTCATAGAAGTGGATATGCAGGCCATATTTTTGCCTGAAGATGACGTCCTTAACTTAAAGAATGGACCTGACGAGGTTTGCCATTTCGCTTAAGGAAATGCACCAACGTAATTTTCATGCTAACTCAGAGATTTCGCTAGCTCAAACCCTAAGCGTCGCGGAAATGTTGTCTTATGACATACAAAATAAAAACCGCCGAGGCAGAGGAACTTGCTTGTGACTTTGCCTGATGGTGGTCTGTGCGGTACAATAATCTCGAACGCCGCAACCCGGCTTATTCTGGGCTGGACTAAACATCTTAGGATCTGTTGCGAATCTAGGCTTAGGAATTTCAAATCGCCTTAAGATAAATAATCAAAATAAAAGAATTGAGTTTTTGCAACACAAAACCGAATTAGCTTTGTCTGAACTTCGCAGTCAGTTATCTTCAATCAATCAAATAATGAGTATAGTAAACGAACATTCAAATAATATCGATCAGGTTATGGAAGTTCAACATTTGCTGGCTACGTTAGCTTACTATAGTTCGAAAATAGATCATATCCGTGTGAAAAATATCACATTTTATTGAGAAATCAAAAGATTATGTAGAAGCTATTACGTTAGCAACAAAGGGTGTGTTATCTCCACACCTCATGCCTATTAAAGATCTGACGTTAACTTTGGAAAAGGGACGGGAGAAACTAGGTTATATTCCTTTATTAGACGCCCATAAAGTAGAGTTCTATTATAGCTAATATCAGTCAGCGTTGAAAATTATAGGATTATGATCACTATACCTTTTGATTCTTCCGATGCTTGGCAATCATACAAAATAGCACCGTTTCCTACTTTCATGACGAATAACTCAAGTCCAGTAATATCCAATTTGACGGGGCATGTTCTGATTTCTTCTGATAGGAAATCATTTACAGTCATTAAAGACTTAGATAAACTCACTCACTGTTCAGAAAACCATGAATAATAAAATTTGTACAGCTGACTCTTTTAAATTCTATCCTATATCAACGGATTCATGAGTTAGGCATAGTGCTAAACGGCTCTCTCTCTCATACAGCGAAGGTTGTCTGGGGAAACTTTATCCCTTTTACAGTAATAAATTCAATTATAGAATGAATAATGGCTCCTGGATCCGTTACGACAAAGCCGGTTTCCACGTCGTATGCCCGGATGGGACCACCGCCCATTCCCCAATCTTTGTAGCAGCTGATGTCTGTACGGGGACATCTACAAACTACACCGTAAGAGGGGTCAACACGATAATACGTGAGAAGGCGTATTTCGCGAACTATACTTGGGCGCCTACAATTATCCCATCACTACCTCTCCCATACAACGCGCGGGTGGCTCATCGTTTGACGCAACTGGCTGAGATGAACCACGCGTCACCGACTTATGCAGGTGGAGAAATCTTGTTACTACATTCTGCTGGCCGTGTTCAGCGTGACGGCCATATTGGTTATCGCCGTCAACATCTTTGCTTGGCGTAGGCTGAGGCGTACACAGAAGGATCTCCAAGGAAACGTATTGTCCGTCCAGATGACGTACCCGTTAAACTCAAGTCGTTTGAGTTTAGGGCCGCCTGAAACTGGCCATTATGTTTTGTGCCTAGGGAAATTGTCTGGAATTGTGTTCTGTATGCTGGCAAAAATGTAGGACAAGAAAGACTCACGCCTTTGCATTTGAACAGTTAAAGTATCTCCCGGGCACCTAATAAAATATTATAGCCCAATCTTATACATTAATATACTCCTAAAGGTATTTTTCGGGCACCTAATAAAATATACCAGCCCTATATATTAATCTGTACCATTATATTTACCTATTACAAAGAGTGACAAGTACTCTTTAACAATTATCCATGATCATGTTATAATCTGTCAGTAACCACTATTCTTAATCAGGTTACCTATTACCATAATCTATCAGTAACCACTATTCTTAATCAGGTTACCTATTATCATATTAATCATGTATACATGTTAATCTTTTGATTTTTACCTTTTTATTATTTTTGGGTACCTAATCATTATTATTACCAAACATGGATCTAGATTTTCCATGCATTTATCTTTGTTTATGAATATGTCAAAAGGGTATGTAACAGAACCTTTTTTATGCATTTAATCACTTGTTATGTTTATACCTAAACGTATGTTACGAGCACGCTCCTAAGAAACAATGTTTAAATTAACTTTTGTTATTCAAGGCTTGAGTGGTAGCTGTCCGAGCCTAATGTAATAAATACATTTTGAATTACAGAATCTGTAAATAAAACCCATGAACTGAGGTCATGGCATTAGGAGGGTCCTACGTGACCAATGCGATCTAGATTACGCTATGCGCGGTCTGCAGTAGCCTGGTTTAAATC
>NC_087207.1:79157328-79180286 GCF_015104395.2 Macrobrachium nipponense
AGTATAAGAAGTCACAATCTTTTTTCATCCACACATATGCCTATTAATTCGGCACAAAATGTGGTGTTCGTTTGAAAAAAGCAACAGAAAGTAATCAGAACTACAGAAAGAAGCGATCAGCTATTAGAATAGAAAGAATAACAATAAATTAATAAATTAATAGATAAAAATGTAGGTGTAGTATTAAGATACAGAGATAATTGTTTTAGGGTAGTAATGTTTTGCAACTTTGCTTGAAGTTTTGAAGTTCTAATTGCACAACATCTCAGGGAGACTGTTCCTCATGGTGTACAGTGGCCGCAGCATGTTGGGAAAACAGAAGAAGAAAGAAAGCTGTCTTGTTTCATCAAAACAGTATGAAATACCAGAAGTAGACGAGTTATTAGGAAGGAAAATATTTGTTTTAATATAATTTAGGGAGAGTAGGATTGGCAGAGGCCATCGTTACAAGAGCTAACCAAGTAGCTACAGGTTGTTCTAGTAGTATAACCTGGAAGATTCCAGGTTATAGTGCATTAGTAGATTTCCAGGCTTTGATTAACCACACAGTTAAATGGATTCTAAAACATCACAGATTATGAGAAGCTTGAAAAATTTGTCGGTATAGAAGTTATATGTAGATTGCTGAGTTGATTTTAATGGAACATCTGGGATAATTAAAAGTTCCTCAGAAAATAATGAAAGAAATCTTGCCGCAGGAAGCAGTCTATTTATGGCAGGCATAGATCCTCTTGAGTTCACTTCAGAGAGTTGTATTTTAAATTTAAACCTACTGTAGTGTCTGATGATTTATCAGTAAATCACGTACAAGTTTGACCATGATTGATGGTAAGGTTGCCACAGTACCGCCACAAGTTACAAATTCAATGTAGTGGTGTTCTTTACGTGGCCTTTTCGAAAATCATAAATAATATGAACAGAATAAAAGCCCGTTCATTAATTCAAGGTGCATTAAATCATGGTTTGTCTATCCTTCAAGCATGTATTAGATGTATGGAATGTTGCCTAAATATAGCTTACAAAATTGATGAACAGAAATGGCAAGCAGGTACTTCTGAAGAAAATAATTCAGTTATTAATCGGAGAAAGGTTTCAAAAAGGATTCGAGATGAAGTAGGTTTGATTATTGATATGTTATTACCCTCTGGTTTTGGTACATCTAATGATGGAAATACTGTTCGCAGGTTTTTCAGGAATTAAGAAGTAACATCAGAAATAACTTGCCTGGATCGTTCCTTTATGTAATTTTATCGACACTATCATCTGGTCTTTATATTGATGCTGACAGATTTGAGCTTTGCTTAGAAACAACCAAGCTGCGTGCAGAAGATTATAGGTAGTACTGCATTCATTGAAGCTTACTTCGAATATTAATTCATGGCGATTAAGTAGTCAGTAGCTTTAATCGGCCAATTGGCATATTATCGGAGGAGGCACCGGAGGCCAAAAATGAGGAATTCAAAAAGTTTAGAGAATTTTTCACGAGGAAATTCCTGAATAATAAAAACTAATAAAGATCTGCTGAGGAGATTGTGTTGATCATCTTATCCCCTAATAAGTTCCCTTAGAAAACTGAAAAACTCCAGATGATCCAAATTACCCAATGAAGCGAAGCGTTTAACAATCCATTCTCTTTGAATTATATCCAATTGTTATACTGATGTCTGTATTTTCATATTTGTTTGTTTTGAAGTAATTCAACTACACTCGTTTTAGTTTTATATTGTTATTGTACAACGGTAGAAGAGAATACTTTTTTACAATAGTAATATCAGGTTATTTTCTTTCTTTAATGGAAACAAATGTTAAATTATTTAACAGAATAAGCTGTACTTGATAGTTCCTATATATCTGTTAGATTTCATATTTGTTACAGACAATAAATGTACTAAATTCAGTGCGTTAGTTATTTTCGCGCAATATGTTGCACTGACACAGACAGAGAAGTAATACATAAATCACTTAGATAGTTATAGATTAGCTTATGAACATAGTAAATGAAAATTATGAATTCAAGAGAGATATGAAAGCGAAAAATAATTTTGTCCATAAAAGTACTGTTGTGGTCCACTGTGTGGTGTGAAGAATAAAGACCACTGGAAATGAGAAGTTCAACAGTGAGGTACATTTGCTGCATATTAGCACTGCTCATCAGAAAAGCTGGCCACTTTCGATAGGAGAAGAGGATCATGTGGAAGATCTCTGTTAGAATACAACTTATGAAAAATTTAGAAACAAGGGATCATAACTGTTGATATTAGGAAACAAAAACCAACCACTACGAACCACTCTATCTAAAAGAGATATAGCTGTGGAAGTAGCAGATACCAACACCGGAGAACAGTATTCTAGTAAAGGAACGACAAATTACCTTAAAAAAAAGGTTTGAACTGATTTAATCACTGTTATAAATATATAAGCCTTTATGCACAGTACTTCTGTGCAGCATTTGTTGATATTTTCATTAGGTGTTTTTCAAAAGTAAGGTATGAGACAAAAGTTAAACCGAGAATAGTTAAAGCTTCAGATTCATTCAGCAGGGCTCCATTCACCTGAAGGTGAGGATGGATTGGAAAATATGTCTTACGAGGGTCAAAATGACGCTCGTTTAAATAATTGGAGAGAACTCGTAACTGGAAAACGTAACCTACCTTCCATTGTTCCCTTTAAGTGTCACCTCTGAAGCTAGTTGTAAATCAAATACAAAATTCTAGGCAAATTCAAACTCCTGCTATAACAAAAATATAGTTTTGATTTCCCAAAATAGCTAATATGAAAGGAATAAAATGGGTTAAAGAACATCCTCAAAAATCGTTAACCTATCATTACTTTTCACGAAAATCATATTTGAATAAGTAACCCCTCTTATCTCTTTTTTTCCACTTTTCATAGTCTATCAATAGGGCAATACCAGTCTAGGGAAATCCCATTTTTCTCTATGGTGACTTCAAATCCATCTGAAAATGAGAATATAATTATCAAACAATGAAATGTTAAAGTTCGTCAATAAATAAGTGTCGCATCGCACTCCTCTTTCTCTAGAACCGAACTCAATGTCACTACACAAAGGTATTAACTTTTTCAAAGTCCTTCACTTGCCTTTCCGACGGACCTTCAAGTGCCTTCTCCCTACGCCAATGTCCATTGTGGCCACTATGACAGTTTGTCGTCTAATTGCCCCATTAATTCACATACTAGAGATTATATCTCATTTACTGTAACCGATGTACGTATGTATGCCCACCAACAGACGTACGGATGGACGCATGCTACTTAACACACGAATAAGCACACACTACTATGATTTTCTCAGACTGCAAGCACGTTTTTTGGCAATAACTCTGTAGCAAACACTCGTATCAGTACGAGATTTTGGTATAATGTATTACACCCAGTGCCGTAATTTATAAGAGTATCATGAATCACTAATTCTGAAGAATGAAGACAATTGTCTCCGTGCCAAGAGGCAAAAACTCTATTACCCAGAAAGGGATACGGACGCAACAGTATAAAAAAAAAGCTCCGCCTACCCTCTCCCTCCACCTCCGGCCCCTCCTTCTTCCTTCCCTCACCTACCCTCCCCCGCCCTTCTCTGCGCTCCCCCTAACCCCTTCTCTTTTTCTCTCTCTCTCTTTCTGAAGGTTGCTTCAGTTTAAACTTTTTTATATGATTTTTTTTCCATCTGTCTATCTCTCTAATAATTTACATTGCTTTATATTTCTAATGATCCATTCGGTTGTTACATGCCAGTTGAATGATTTATTTATGCATTGATCCGGACATAAAATAAGCATTCATGACGTAAAAATTTATGAATGGGTATAATCGAGGCTTTAACTCTAATGAATGTCCGATAGAAAGGCTTTTTTTTTTTTTTCCTAACAGAGTAACTATAACCAGTTACCTATTCAAACCAATCTGAAGGCAATTGGCGGTTTCCTCTTTGCTAAAAAAAAGTTGAAAAGTTGCGAGACTAACTCAGTTCTGCAATCTCTTCTTCACCTTCGTAATATAAGTCTATGCCTGATGCCCTTGAGTCCAAATGAAAATTGCCAAGAAGGTACCTAAAGACAAGTATAACAGTCGCTTTACCATCAATCATAGTTTCTATTGTTCTACCACTCCACCATACATTCATATTTTTCTCACTAATAACCATTACATTGCCACTACCACACAAACACACCAAGAAAGACAGACAGACAGAGTGTGAGAGAGAGAGAGAGATGACCTGATCAATGCATAAATTCGTCAACTGGCATGTAACAATTGAGTCAATCGTTAGGTATATACACCAATGTAAACTATTATTAGATAGATAAATAGGAAAAAATCGTACAAAATGTTTTAATTGAAGTAACTTAGAGAGAGAAGAGAGAGAGAGAGAGAGAGGAGCGGATCAATGCACAAATAAATCAGTCAACCGACTGGATCGTTAGATATATAGAACAATGTATATTATTAGATAGGTAGATAGATTGAAAAAAATAATGCAAAATAAGTTTAAACTGAAGCAACTGTCAGAGAGAGAGAAGGGAAGGTGAGGGAAGGAAGAAGGAGTGGGTTGGGTTGACGGTGGAGGTGGGGGGAGAGGGTAGGCTAAGCTTTTTACTGTTGTGTTCGTATCCAATTCTGGCTAATCCAGGGCCAAGTGTCTTTACTCTTTACAATTAGTGATTCATGATACTCTCCTAAATTGCGGCACTGGGTATAATATAAACACTGTAGCAAAATCTCGTACTGATACGAGTGTTCGATGCAGAGTTATTGGCCAAAAACGTGCTTGCACTGTCTGTAAAAACCATATGGGTGTCAGAGACAGTGCAAGCACGTTTTTTGGCAATAACTCTGTAAGGACCACTCGTATTAGAGCGAGATTCTGCTATTATGCATTACACCCATTGCCGTAATTTATAAGGGTATCATGAATCACTAATTGTAAAGAATAAAGACACTTGTCCTTGTACCAAGAGGCAAAAACTCCATTAGCCAGAAATGGATACGAACACAACAGTAAAAAGCTCCGCCTACCCTCTCCCCCCATCGCCACCGCCACACCCGTCCTTCTCCCTTTACTTTCTTCCCACCTCTCTCTCTGAAAGTTGCTTCAGTAAACTTATTTTGTATGACTTTTCTATTTATTTCTCTGTCTATCTATCTATCTAATAATATATATTGTTGTATATATCTAACGACCCAGTCGATTGTTAGCTGTGAGTTGACTGATTTATTTATGCTGTAAACCGCTCATTTGTGTGGGTGTGTGTGTGTCTGTGTGGTAGTGGAACCTACTGTAAATGGTTATTAGAGTGAGATATATATATCTGAATGTATGGTGGAGCAGTAAAACGATAGACACTATGATTAACGGTAAAGCGACTGTTATACTTGTGTTTGGTTACCTTCGTAATCCTCATGCGGACTCGGCAATATAGTACTTTTATTACGAAGGTGAAAAAGATATGACCACCACGAAATGTAACTGTCGTCACGGTTGCAGAAATTCGTTTGTCACGCAACTTTTCAACTCTTTTAGACATGAAAAAGCCACCAATTGCCTTCAGATTGGTTTGAATACGTAACTGGTTATAATTACTCTGTGTTACAAATAAAAATTGAACCTTTCTACTGGACATTCATTAGAGTTAAAACTTCGATTATACCGATGCACATATAACTGTCGTTTTACCATAACTCATAGTGTCTATCGTTTTACTGTTCCACCATACATTCAGGTATCTTTCACTCTAATAACCATTTACAGTAAGTACCACTACCACACATACACACACACACACACACACAGAGGAGCGGTTCAATGCATAAATAAGTAAGTCAACTCGCAGGTAACAACCGACTGGATCGTTAGAAATATACAGCAATGTATATTATTAGAGATAGATAGATAGACAGATAGAAAAATCACACAAAAAAAGCTACTGAAGCAACTTTCAGAGAGAGAGAGAAGTGAAGGAGAGGGAAGGAAGAAGGACGGGGGTGGTGGTGGAGGTGGGAGTAGAGGGTAGGCGGAGCTTTTGACTATTGTGTTCGTATCCATAGTGTATTACACTGGGTGTAATACACTATTGCAAAATCTCGTTCTGATACGAGTGTTTGTTACAGAGTTATTGCCAAAAAACGTGCTTGCACTGTCTCTGAAACCCATAGTAGTCTGTTCCCATGTACTCGGTAACCTCCTTTGTAGTTATTTCATGTCTCTGGAATGTATTCACGATCTCGTTTATGCATACGGCGTGTTTTCTATTTTTTTTTTTTTATCTCATTATTTTCGAGGAATCCAGTGTTTTGCACGTGTCTCTAACCGGCAAGAGCTAAGGTTATCAACCCCACTTATTTTAATATATATGTCTATTTATTCCTCTGACCAATGCCTTAAGATGGCTCAGCCACCTATATGTGTGCACCCCTGTCGCACACTACATTGGCTACTGGTCTATACTACATGATGTCTTTTAACTTGCCACAGGATTTAGAGCTACTTCTGCAGCTGGGGTTCTCCTACTCTGTCGGCTGCATACAAGTTTGATGGCCTCTGCAACGCATATTGACCATCATTATCTCTACCATAACTGCAATCACTGCAACTGTGTATCGTTCATCGAAGGTAAATTCGTCTTTAGTGTAGGCGGAACTTTAACCGCCTTGTGATCCACATATAAGTGTTTCATGAACACCTTTGTTGATGAATTGTAGATTCCGGCTGAGTGCATGAACCTTCTCGAAACGACTCTGTATGAGCCATTATTAAGGGTCTGTGACCCCCGTAAGTGTATCCTAACACCCTCGCTGTAGATTCGTCGTCTTCCGATGAAGGAATTGTAACTGCAACCTTGTTGCTGACTTGAAATATAAGATTAAAGGAACTGTTACACAAATATCTACAAGTGATTTCTAATAGTTGTTATTTATAAATTATAGTATACTAACATTAAAATATATGGTTCATAGTGCTAGTCTCAATTCTATCATGCAAGGTACTGTCAGTTAAACATAAATTAAGGCATGCTATTAGTAGGCCCTGTGGGGGATGTACGCGTTCTTTGGTATTTATTTTATTACTGTGCCAGTAGAGCTACACATTAAGATCAACATTAAGAGAGAGAGAGAGAGAGAGAGAGAGAGAGAGAGACCAATTGAACACGTGGAGCAGTCTCCAAGAGATAAGGGAAGTGAGGAGGGGGGTGCACTCTACTCCTGTGAGTTAGTTGCTACGGAGATGGTGCGTTAAACTCTAAGGCCCTTCCCTCATCTGGGACCCTTCTTATAATCTCGGTCCTAGTCCTACTTCGAATCTGTCCAGTAGGAGGCAGCCGTTTCATTATAATCTCCTGGACTTGTGGCATTCCAAATTCTGCATGGCTTAATTCCTGGACACTCCGGGCATGCTTAATTCTTGGGCGTTCAGGGCACCTGCAGAAGAAAAACGCCGGCAGCATTGTTTGTGGAATAGAAAGATGTGAGTCATAGAGAGATCTTTCATAGAGGTAGTGGGAGAATCGTAATCACGTTAAAAGAAACATGAATTGCACCATGGAACTGTATTACACAATTAATATTCTCATTTGATGCCCATTCCCTTATTTTTTTTCTAATTGAGTTTGAGTGTGTGAAACAATATAAGGAATCAATGAACTACTGTTACTACTACTACCATAAGGTATATGGGCGAGGTGTCTAGTAAAGTATGTCATACGAACAGTATATATGGGTGGGAGGGCCTTCGGTAATGACGTTTTACTAATTCCTATTTACGAGCCTGCTAGATTTAACAAAGTTTCCTTTAAATTGTCGTGATTTATTCGGATAAGGGCCTTAACTATCAACATTACACATCACTGCATATTTTTGCTAATTAGGGTGTGGCTTCAAAAGCTATTTCCAAAATATAATCCATATCCGATTTTTTGGAAAGATGATATCATCGGAAATCAATTAGACAGCACAGTAGATATTTTCAAACTACCTTAGCCGTCACATCATTTACTGCCATTGATGTCAGCTAACTTTAAACGCTTTGGAATGCAAACATAAATTTATAGAAACTAAAATAATTACAATCATCACCGATAACGATGCAATAATATACCTGTTCGTAAAGGAAAACGAGTAAATATTGTCGTCGTGATACGTAGTATTGCAATCAGAAATTCACACCTTATCTTCTAGATCTCTATGAACAAATCCTTCTGAGACATTCCAATTACTTCGGTTATTTGTTATGTATTTAGATATATATCTGAACGTTTTTGTATTGTAGTTTTAACTTATCTGACATAATGTATTTTCATATTCTAGAGTAAATTTAGCGAAATTATATCTTTTCAGTAAAAATAAAATGGGAATTACGATAAATGAAAGCTAATGAAAACTATTACTTCACTTTTCTTGCTGGTAGTACCCAATAGTTGGTGTGGTACCCTTAAAATTTGAATGAAAATTATTAGGTTAACAAATCTAGAACCACCCATTCTACAGAGAAAAGGGCCAATAGTTAAACTGGATGGCTAGGTTATCAATTAACTGTCACGAATAATTTCAATATGTGTTAAAGCAAAGCTATGTGTTTATTGTGTGTGTAGGTACGTTTATTAGAAAATGAGGAATAGATTGTTTCATAATAATAATAATAATAATAATAATAATAATAATAATAATAATAATAATAATAATAATAATAATAATAATAATAATAACAACAATAATAATAATAATAATAATAATAATATAATAATAATAATAATAATAATAATAATAATAGACAGACTAAAGAACTAGACAGCATTGACTACTGAGAGGAGAGCTCAAGAAGGAAACTGAAGGAATGATAACAGCGGCACAAGATCAGGCCCTAAGAACCAGATATGTTCAAAGAACGATAGATGGAAATAACATCTCTCCGATATGTAGGAAGTGCAATACGAAAAGTGAAACCATAAACCACATAGCAAGCGAATGTCCGGCATTTGCACAGAACCAGTCCAAAAAGAGGAATGATTCAGTAACTAAAGCCCTCCACTGGAGCCTGTGCAAGAAACACCAGCTATCTTGCAGTAATAAGCGGTACGAGCACCAACCTGAAGGCGTGATAGAAATAGATTAGGCAAAGATCCTCTGGGACTATGGTATCAGAACAGATAGAGTGAGTGATACGTGCAAATAGACCATACGTGACATTGATTGACAAAATCAAGAAGAACGTATCACTCACTGATGTCGCAATACCATGGGACACCAGAGTTGAAGAGAAAGAAAGGGAAAGAAAATGGGGATAAGTAATCAAGACCTGGAAAATAGAAATAAGAAAGGATATGGGATATGCCAGTGGAAATTGTACCCATAACCATGGAAACACTAGGCACGATCCCAAGATCCCTGAAAAGGAATCTAGAAAAACTAGAGGCTGAAGTAGCTCCAGGACTCATGCAGAAGAGTGTGATCCTAGAAACGGCGCACATAGTAAGAAAAGTGATGGGCTCCTAAGGAGGCAAAATACAACCCGAACCCCACACTATAAATACTACCCAGCCGAATTGGAGGACTGGAAAAAAAATAAAAAAATAATAATAATAATACCAGCTATACCAGCAACAATACCAGCCCTATTAATAATAATAATGATAATAATAGATTAGAACAAGTAAATTAAACATCTTGGAACATTTATAGCAAGAGAGAGAATTATACTTCCTCATTGGTATTCAAATGGCCTGTCATTTGAATTATGATAATCAAGTTCTCGAAGATTTAATGCACCATGGCCTCGGTACATTAACGCGGTTCCAGCTACTACTGAAGACCTTTAAGCTCTACATCATATCCGATAGATGTCTCATTTCGTAATATTTCACCAAATGCCTTTTTAATGTTTATTTGTTCCAACTTTAGGCTGCTCCTAGTTGTTATCATATATTTCAATATTATATCTGACAATAATTTTTCACAGAATAAATTCCAACTAAAGGCTCCACTATGTTTATAAAAGGTGAAATGTTTCAGCAACATATTTCCTTTTCTTTCAAATATTAATAATATTTCTTGTGGTGAGAGATTTTTGATTGAATATTATCCATATCAGACGTTTTATTGTAATCGAATTTGTACAGATATAATCTATTTTAGAATTAATTTGTTGCCTGGGACCTCCCTGTCACGACCTTACGGAAATGTCTTGTCTAGTGAAGAACAGAGAATCCCAAACTAGATGATGTGCGATTGCGTTGAACTACAAGTATTTTCTTTTATAATTTTCCAAACAATTATATTAATTCTGCTTAAAATGGTGTATTAGGTAAATTTTACGATCAAATAATCAATATCATTTGATGATATATTATTTTTTCTAATGGAAAACTCAACTGTTACATTTGTTAAGATCTGGGAGCAGAAATGATATAGAAAGAAAATGTCAATCAGCAAAAGAATGCTCAATGAAGTCCTTAGCATTTACTTTCGTATTATTTATGTGAAAATAATCCAAAAATTTCTCACAATAAATACGTTCTATTCTCTTATTACAAATTATTTCGTTGTTCATATCTGCTTGTAGGGGTATTCCTACCGAGTTCATAAATGTTCATC
Source organism: Macrobrachium nipponense (assembly GCF_015104395.2). Classification (NCBI taxonomy): domain Eukaryota; kingdom Metazoa; phylum Arthropoda; class Malacostraca; order Decapoda; family Palaemonidae; genus Macrobrachium; species Macrobrachium nipponense. The sequence continues at coordinate 79,167,928 of NC_087207.1, forward strand.
TGTTATAACTGCTCTTTACAATAGCCTTCTAGCAGGAAGTGGACGTGTAACGGTAACTATAGTAGGTTACGCTTGATTGTTATAACAACTCTTTAGTCAGACTTTCCCTTCATCATTATTATATTATTATTTTTTTCTTTGTTTTTCTATCATAGTCCTCCTATTGACTGGATGTGGGGGTTCCAGGTTAAATCTTGCCTCCTTAGGAGTCCAACACTCTTCTTACTATGTGCGCTATTCCTAGGAGCACACTCTTCTGCATGAGTCCTGGAGCTGCTTCAGCATCTAGTTTTTCCAGGTTCATTTTCAGGGATCTTATGATCGTGCCTAGTGTCCATACGATTATGGGAGTAATTTCCAATACACATCCCATATCCTTCTTACTTCTACTTTAAGCTCTTGATGCTTATAATTTTTTTTCGCTCTCTTTCTCATCTACTCTGGTGTCCCATGGTACGGCGACATCGATGAGTAATACTTTCTTCTAAGTCTTGCCACTCAACGTCACGTCTGGTCTATTTGCACGTATCACCCTATCTGTTCTGATACCAAAGTCACAGATTCTTTGCCTGGTCGTTTTCCATCACTCCGTCAGGTTGGTGCTCGTGCTACTTATTACTGCAAGGTAGCTGGAAGTGCCGGACATTCGTTTGCTATGTGGTTTATGGTCTCGTTTTTCACATTGCACTTCCTGCATATGGGTGAGATGTTATTTCCATCAATCGTTCTTTGGATATATCTGGTTCTTAGGGCCTGATTTTGTGCCGCTGTTAGCATTCTTTCTGTTTCCTTCTAGAGTTCTCCCCTCTGTAGCCATTACCATGCTTCATCGCTGGGCAGTTCTTTAGTCTGCCCTAGGTACTTTTATAAATCCCTCTTCCCATGCACTACTGAGCCACTCATTTTCACTGGTTTTCAGATATTGCCCCAATGCTCTGCTCTCGTTGTTGGCGCAGTCCTCTATGCTTAGTAGTCTTCTCCCTCCTTCCTTTCGTGATGTGTGTAGTGCGTCGTTATTTGCTATTGGGTGTAGTGCTTTATTTATTGCCATGTGTGTCCTAGTTTTCTGGTCTATGCTGCAGAGTTATTATTATTATTATTATTTTTTTTTTTTTTTGCTCTATCACAGTCCTCCAATTCGACTGGGTGATATTTATAGTGTGGGGAGGGTTCCGGTGGCAATCTGCTCCTTATTTAGGAGTCCATCACTTTTCTTACTATGTGTGCCGTTTCTAGGATCACACTCTTCTGCATGAGTCCTGGAGCTACTTCAGCTTCTAGTTTTTCTAGTTTCCTTTTCAGGGATCTTGGGATCGTGCCTAGTGCTCCTATGATTATGGTACAATTTCCACTGGCATATCCCACATCCTTCTTATTTCTATTTTCAGATCTTCATACTTATCCCTTTTTTCCCTCTCTTTCTCTTCAACTCTGTTGTCCCATGGTATTGCGACATCAATACTTTCTTCTTGACTTTGTCAATCAACGTCATGTCTGGTCTGTTTGCACGTATCACCCTATCCGTTCTGATACCATTGTCCCAGAGGATCTTTGCCTGATCGTTTTCTATCACTCCCTCAGGTTGGTGCTCGAACCACTTATTACTGCAAGGTAGCTGATGTTCTTGCACAGGCTCCAGTGGAGGGCTTTCCGCCACTGAATCATGCCTCTTTTTGTACTGGTTCTGTGAAAGTGCCGGGCATTCGCTTGCTATGTGGTTTATGGTTTCATTTTTCGTATTGCACTTCCTACATATGGGAGAGATGTTATTTCCGTCTATCGTTCTTTGAATATATCTGGTTTTTAGGGCCTGATCTTGTGCCGCTGTTATCATTCCTTCAGTTTCCTTCTTTAGCTCTCCCCTCTGTAGCCATTGCCATGTGTCATCGCTGGCTAGTTCTTTAGTCTATCTCATTTATTGTCCGTGCATTGGTTTGTTGTGCAGTCCTCTGTTCTGTCTGTCACATTCTCCTGTCTCTGTATATTTCTGGGTCTTCGTCTACTTTTATTAGTCCTCCTTCCCTTGCACTCTTTAGCCACTCGTCTTCACTGGTTTTCAGATATTGCCCCAGTGCTCTGTTCTCAATGTTGACAGCAGTCCTCTATACTTAGTAGTCCTCTCCCTCCTTCCTTTCGTGTTATGTATAGTCTGTCCGTATTTGCTCTTGGGTGTAGTGCTTTGTGTATTGTCATATGTTTCCGGGTTTTCTGATCTATGCTGCGGAGTTCTGCCTTCGTCCATTCCACTATTCCTGCGCTGTATCTGATTACTCACTGGCATGCCCATGTTTATGGCTTTTATCATATTTTCCTTCATTGAGTTTTGACTTGAGTATCGCCTTGAGTCATTCTGCATGTATTCTTTCCTGATGTGTCCTTCATCTCTTGGGGTTTTATATCCCCTCCTTCCATTATTCCCAGGTATTTGTATCCTGTCTCATCTATGTGTTTGATGTTGCTCCCATCTGGTACTTTATCCCTTCAGTTCTCGTTACTTTGTCCTTTGTATGTTGACTAAGGCGCATAGATTCTTTTTTCATATTCCAAACTCCATCCTGATGTCCCCAGATACAATCCTTACGGTCTGGATTAGGGTATCTATTTCCTTGATGCTCTTACCATACAGCTTGATGTCGTCCATGAACATCAGATGGTTGATTCTGTTGCCTCTTTTCTTGAGTTGGTACCGGCATCCATCTTCTGTAGTACTTTTTGTCATGGGAATCATGGCTACTACGAAGAGTAGTGGGGACAGTGAGTTTTTGATTTTTTTTTTTTTTGCCCTGGAAGATCCCTCTCCTGATATTAACCTCTGCTAGTCTATTCCAGAGCTTGTAAGTATTGTATTCCAGTTGCGCATATTTATTTTTGGGGAAGCTGATGGTGTTTTCCTCTGCCCCATATATTTTCAGGCATTCTATTAGCCATGTGTGTGGTATCATGTCGAAGGCTTTCTTATAGTCTATCCATTGCCATACTTAGGTTTGTTTTTCCTTCTCCTACTGTTCTTCATTACCATTTTGTCTATCAGGAGCTGGTCCTTTGTGCCCCTACACTTCCTTCTGCAGCCTTTCTGTTGGTTGGGGATGTGTTTGTCTCTTCTAGGTTAGTTGTATAGCCTTTCACTGATGATACCTGTTAGTAACTTCCACATTATTGGTAGGCAGGTGATAGGCCTGTAGTTACTGGCTATATTTCCCTTACTCTTGTCTTTTTGTACTAAGGATGTTCTTCCTGTGGTCATCCATTTGGGTGCTTGGTGATTTGTGATACAATGCTGGAGCTGTTTCTGCTATTCGTTGGTGTAGGGCCTTGAAGTTTTTGAGCCATATCCATGGACTTCATCGGGACCCGGGGCTTTCCAGTTTGGCATTTTCTTTAGTTGGTGTCTGAACTATGTCTGTCGTGATCTCTGTGAATCGTTTTTATTCTCCCTGTTTCTTCTTCCTTGACTTCCTGGGAGCCATGTTGCATTTGTTGTTGTGTGATACCGGGTTGCTCCATATGTTTTCCCAGACTCTCTTACTTGTTCGGCTTCAGGAATTTCTGGGTATATTTCCCTTAACTCTTTGTCTTTTTGTACTAAGGAGTTCTTCCTGTGGTCATCCATTTGGGTGCTTGGTGATTTGTGATACAATGCTGGAGCTGTTTCTGCTATTCGTTGGTGTTAGGCCCTTGAAGTTTTTGAGCCAGTATCCATGGACTTCATCGGGACCTGGGGCTTTCCAGTTTGGCATTTTCTTTAGTTGGTGTCTGACTATGTCTGTCGTGATCTCTGTGAATATTTGTTTTATTCTCCCACTGTTTCTTCTTCCTTGACTTCCTGGAGCCATGTTGCATGTTTTGTTGTGTGATACCGGGTTGCTCCATATGTTTTCCCAGACTCTCTTACTTGGTTCGGCTTCAGGAATTTCTCTGGTTGTCTTCCCCTCTTAGTTGGCTGTATAGTCTTTTCTGGTTGGTTCGAATAGTTTGTTTCTGTTGGTATCCCTTATTCCTGTTCATGTACCTCCGTTGGATCTTATGTGCTTTGGCCTTAAGCCTCTCATTTTACATCTTCTATTGTGTTGTTTAGTCCCCTCTCTTGTACTTTGTATTTTCTCGTTGAGTTCCTCCCTTGTTTTCTTGCTTCTTAGCCTTTTTTCTGCCATCTCTTTCAGTTTACTCAAGTCAGATCTCATCACCATGATTTGCTTTTCCAGGCGCCTTTTCCAAGGAGGTTGCTGTTTTTGGTTTCTGTTGGGTTGGTTGTGTTGGTGGCGTTGGTGTTCGTGTCCCCATCAGTTCTGCTACTAATCTTGCTCCTGCATATACCAAGTTATTTGTTTTCTGTGATACTGGTGGTGTGTATTATGCCCATTATTTCATTGACCTCACTTGTTTTCTCCCTTAATTTCTTGGTTGTTGTAGGCTTTCATGGAGGGGATCTTGTTCTCTCTGTATCTGGCTCCATCCATTGTCTAATCTTTTCTACCCATTCCGTCCCTCTCTGTTACTTCGTCGGTGTTTCTTCGTGTGTGTTGTTTGATACCTCATCCTCCTGCGTCTTCTGTGGCATCGTCTCAGTTCGTCTTCGTGTAATTCGTTGTCGTGTGACATTTCCTTTCCAGTTCTTCTCTTTCTGTTGGGGGAGAGCCAGTTCTTTTTCTTTATGTTTCTTACTTGTCTGCCAGCCTCTGCTCTGTTTGGGGGGTGTTATTCCTCTCATTCCAGATGTTGACCAATCTTCTTCTATATCCTCTCTCCGTCGGGTTGCTTCTGATATAGCATCTCCATATTTCTTATTTTCTTCTCTTGTCCATTCCTTCCTTTTTGCTTCTGTAGCTCCAATCTCAGGCTGTTGATGACTGTCGTTGTGGTGATCAGTTGCTGGATGACGACCTCCAAGTACCTGACCGTCTTCCCTTCAATTGGGTTGAATACCTGGTTGCCGGACGAAGCTCATACTGTTGCCAGTGGTTCCATTTACGTCGTTGTCGTTTTATTCCTTCATGTCTTTCCATCATTGCTGAGTTTTGCTATTTAACCCATAGCTAGGACCCTACCCATCAGGGACTAGGTACTCATTTACAGCTGAGTAGACTGAGGAAATTATGGTAAAGATCCTTTCCCAATTGAATCAACGCCGAGGAGAGCGGTCACCCATCCAACGACTGACCAGCCCCAATGTTAGCTTAACTTGACTTAAGTCCATTGACGACCTAACCCAACCCACCTTATTATTATATTATTATTATTATTATTATTATTATTATTATTATTATTATTATTATTATGAAAGAGTGTTTTTGAAAAAAAAAAGCAAATTTAGGAAAGGCTTCTTCATCAACTAATATAGGAGGGGAATTTTCTCTCTCTCTCTCTCTCTCTCTCTCTCTCTCTCTCTCTCTCTCTCTCTCTCTCTCTCTCTCTCTCTATTGGCAGGAAGTGAGAAACAACTTCATGAACGTAATCAGAATGGATAATTTATCATCATCATAAGCTCGCATTCCTTGGGTTACTCGAGTATGTATATATGTGTGTGTGCATTTTTTTCTCTCTCTCTCTTGCTTTAAACATGCTTAAATTACGACATGTGATGGTTTATTTTAGCGAAAATATTCCAACAAAATTTGAAGAATCTTTTGTATATTTAGGGTCATAAAGGATCTTGGAAAATACACAGAGAATGCATCGATACTACATAGACAAGTTTAAACTGTCAAATGATCCGATACTCGAGTAACCCAAGGAATGCAAGCTTAACTTCTTTCCCACCGTTACCCCCACACTAAGGGGTCGTTTACCTGATTTGCCTTTCCTTACAACATCAGGCAAGGTTTATTTTGCAACAGGGTACCAGAATGTTACTGCAAGGCGAAGGGAAAAGGCACTATTGTTACATGAGTTTATTATGCCGACGTTTCACGACAGTTGATTTCATCGCATTTTCGAGGCTGCAATGATTAATAGTCAACCTTACAAAAAGTCACATTAAAACATCGAGACGTACACAAATGATAGGCCATTATTTAAAATAGGAGGGATAGGAACAGAACATACGTAAACAACAAAAGTAATAAGACTAAAATCAAGTTTACTCAAGATCCAGCAAGAGAAGGAAAACATGAAAACAAAGGTTAAGCGACAAACAATTGCATAGAGTTTGTTTAAGCATTTAGTGTTGGGACCATCTTTACAATAATAGATTCAAGTATATTGAGGTCGTTTTCGTTTTTGGCTTGTCTTATTGTAGAAAAAACTTTATAATTAATATCAGTTTGACACAATGTTACACGGTTCCTTATATTAGAGTGCTCTGGATTGATCAGTTTATATCCAGTTCTGTAACTTACACCTTTATGGGAATCTATGGGGATCTGTAGTAGCCCCCTTGTGCATCTGACGTAAATCCCACGATCACATCCTGGGCACACATATTTGTAAACGATGTGGAAGACAGATGGCTAAGACGATCCTTGAATTTAAATAACCATCGGACAGTGCGTGGATTCTTTTGTATAAGTTTCAGCTGGGACCGTTCTTTGGAAGATGGCGATACATTTCTTTCTGAAGGTGTTGTCATTTTGGTAGCGAAAATTAGAATACATTTTCATTTTTGGTACAGTTAAGATGGCTGGAGTTAGATTCATTCTGGCATTCAGAAGTCAACAATTGTTCTGTGAAATAGTGCAATTACTAGCAGGACCTCATCAAAATTGGAGGGTAACTAGCAGAGATATTTATACAAAAAAAGTTACACGCTTTCAAGGACATCCAGTTCTCATTATGAAGTATCCATGAAATGACCGAAGAGGTAGGCCAGCTCTATTTGTATGAGTGTGCTGGCTTCTTGATCTTGGCATAAAGTCATTCTCTACCATCAGTCTTTCCATTTTGTCAGTATTCATGTAAATAAAACTCATGTTTTCCTAGTCTATTATGTGGTCTTTTTCCCAACAGTGTTTAGTAACTGCCAACGTCTGATTGTAGTGTCTAATTTTCTGTATATGTTGCTTGCTTTGCTCTTCACATTACTCCCATTTTAATTTCTTTCATATGGCTGGCGAACGTTTTGTTCAGGATTTATGCCAGAACCAAGGCAAAATAACTAAATTTAGGAGGAAATTCAGACATGTTGTAAATTGACCCTCTTCACCAGCCTCCATTCTCTTTGGATATCTCTTAATCCCTGCAGGAATGCAGCAGGGCCACATGATTCAGACTTTAGGCAGGGCTTATAGGGGAAAGGAGAAAGTGAACGACCTTGAGCATAGTATGTTGGGAAGGAAGAGAGAGCTGTAGGCATGGTGATAAAACCAGGAGACAACTGACTATTGATCTTAGAACATTGGGGACCCCCATGTGTTCCTTCACGGCCCATTGTTTGCACCCTGATCAGCAATTTGGAAGAAAATAAGACCACGGATCCCCAGATGTTGTAATGAAGTAATTTTGAGTGCAGTAAGTTACCGTTTTTTACCTCTTGTCTGTACTCACATTTCATTCTTTCCAAGGCGACTTTCTACCTATTGGCTCAGTATCGCAGTCCCTATTTTTGGTTACTGTAATGCAGTTCACCATTGTGATGCAAGTGGTGATATTGAATCTAATTGTAATATTCCCACCTAACTATCCTCTGCTACATCGGGAAGTAACGTTGTTGTTTCATAGTTAGACATCCCCTAGTTAATGAAACAACGCAGTATATCTTTCTATATAAGCTTCCAGTCATTCTATGTCCTTGTGGGTGAATTTTGATGTAAAATGTTGAACACTCCCATACACGTCTTGCCGTAGTTCTGATCCTGGAATGCAATCTCTTTGCAGATGCAAATATCTTGCCTAGTTGTCAGAGGAAATTTGAAATCCATTGGAAGTAGCAACCCACTGTGCACAAACCTCATTCCTGTATCTGGATCATTTCCCAGCCACATGTCTTGGTTGGCCTGCAATCAACAGCCTTCCATTTAACTTCTGGACCCGTTCGATTCCCTGCCACCCTTAAGGTATAAATTGCCTACACACCTAATTTAGCGTAAAGTTATTTCAGTTAAACTAAATCTCTAGAGTTTTACATAAATTTTTCCATCCATTGATACTGGCCTTCAGCCATAGATTGTTTGTTATAGTTCTATTCTCTTGCAACGACTTTTAGGAGTGCCAAAAAGTAATTTCAACAGTTTTCATACACTGAGAAACGAGAATTTATGACAAAATGGCGACCTTTGTTATTTGCTAGAATCGTGTGAAAATTCCTTTTAAATTTTCCAGTCAGTAGCGATCGCTAAGTTGGTGTCAGGAGAAGAGAAACGAATCTGAGTTTTAAGCGCACGTCAGGTATTTTCCAAATTTCCACAATATATAAAGAGTAATTTTCGTTATTTATATTTGACTAGGTATTTTAGTTAGGGGTGAACAAAATCTGACTGCCATTAAGAATAGCATTTAGGAAGATTCTTAGAATATATGCATGCTGATAGCGTAGAGCGAGAGAAGTTTAACCTTAGCCCCTTTTTTGTGCTACTGCATGAAGAGTAGAGGTATTTAGGGAGTGCTTGTAAAAATTTACATTTTTTTTTTATTTGAAGATTTGAGTTTCTTTGAAAGCTAATGTTTTTCAATTTGTTAAAACTAATGTTTTTGTTCCAATAATGGTTTGGTTCCGATGTTCATTTTTTTCATCTCCCCATTTGCCATCTTTCTTTTAGCTGCTGCTTTAGTTCACGGCTGAGACTCGCACAGGGTGGAGGTGAGGGTGGTCTTTGTTTTTGTTTATTATATGTTATTTAAAAAAAATATAGTGTTTTGAAATCATTTCTTATATTGTAAGATGTTAATTTGTTATAGCCAGTCATTGAAGATTTGTGTTGTGTTAAATGTAACCGAGGCCACCACTCGAACAACGTCTATCTGCACAAAACAGAAAAATCGGGGAAAAACGCGATTCAAGTATTGTAATGTTTATATTATCATATTTCCGTTAATATTTATTCTATGATACCATTCATTCTTTCAACATGAAGCTAAAAGCATGCTCTTTACAAATATGTGTGTAAATATTATCTGTATATCCAAACTGTACCTCAAACAACACCATAACTGCAAAAAACCGAAGTTTGTCAACATTGTAATGAGATATAAGTGATAAATAATTATGAATGTTTTGATGTCAGAAACTTAAATAATTAAAAACTATTAGAATTATAAAACGATGGGAAGAAGAAATAAAAAACATGAGAAAACTTTATTGTAAAAGAATGATGTCCTGTAAAATTATACAGTTATGTAGCTCTCCTTATGACACGTCTTTGCTCATCATTCATAGTAGGCCTACGTGGTGCAATCACATAACTGCATACCTAAAAAAAATGTGTTAAAGCATACTGTACTCCTAAAAGCATGGTAGGATGCAAGATTTACTAGCACTATTTTTTCTATTACACTTAATTATGCATAAACAAAGCGTATGACTAACTTTTTTTTCCCCATTTAACACATCTGACTATCCGGTAATGGGTACAGTAATGATAGGCTAATAGATTTTAAAATCCAGTAAGGTATACTGTTTGGAAGGTATTTTCACTGGTTTTATTACCATAAAAAGACCGAGGAGTAATTACGTGTGCACTCACATTATTCTATTCACACTGAGTACTACATTCTACTGCGTTGTTTTCCATTTCATGTGATTTCTTATGCTTTGTACACATAGTTGATGATCACAATAACTGTTATTTTTGTCAGAAACAATGCTTAATGAAAATTATAAGGTAAACCACGGAACACGAGAACTTGACAGCCAAACTAAGCACACTTTAAATATGACGTCACACCAAATCAAAGAGCCTCATTGGTGGACGCATGCAAATAGCGTTTTGTTCGACAGAACATTATCCGGGCTCCTTTTCTCTCGAATAACCGCTTACCTGCAATTTTGCAGATATACTGTTGTTCGATTCATTTTCATCCCAGGCTCTTTCACTCGAATAACAACTCACAAATATTGCACATTCATCACTCTAGTTACTCTCACTCTCCCGAGATTATGAAAACGAAAAACATTTTTTTTTTTTTTTACAATTTCTAAACACTAGTATATATTCGAAAGTATGTATAACTCAAAATCCGAAAATTTGCAGATAGATGGTTGCTCGAGTGACGGCTCGTACATTATTTTCCTATTTATGGCTTTTGTTTTTCTGTTTTCAGCTTTTGGAGTAGAGGTCCTCTTCAACCTTTACTCACAAAGGATTTAATATGAAGTTGTGATATAAAAGTTAATTTTCATGTCTGTTAATGTTTATTTTCGAAACGGCTTTTTATACAGTTTATGATTGCACCTTGACTTAGGACCATCCCATATGTCATGAATAGCATCTTATTTTATGATTGTTTACAGTGCTATAAATACAAAACGAAACCAGTGCCATATTTCATGATTTACCAGTGTAACTCGTTGAATCTTGCATCATAAAGAAATTTCATTAGTTAGGTGTTTAAAGAGAATCAGCGTGTTTCGTTGATGTCTTAAGCGCATTCTCCCCGTCTCTCTTTCTTCAGCGGTAAAACCAGCATGTATGGACAAGATAGGAAGAAATAAAATCCCTGAATAAAGATTGTTCCTGCAGAAATTCCCGGCTACATGTCTGAGTCATATCGAATTGTCCTCCTTTAATGAAAAAAAAAAAGTTAAACGATAACTAATCTTAGTATAAATTAATTCAACTCTTGGAATAGCAACAAGAAAATAAACGCCCAAAACTTCTATTCTATGTTAAAGAGAAATAATGGGATCAGGTAAGTAACTTTTTACCTTTCATAAACAAAGGGTAGCAACTAGGCACGTGTGTTTGTTTTTCATTTCACTATTTGTCTCTGTAAGTCCCTGCCATCTCGTTCATGGTCAGGCGCGAGCCTGATCCCCCCACCCCTTTCCTCAAACCTATAACCATGTTGCCTGAATGTGCGCGGACCAAATTTCCAGGAACTTAAATTCGCGAGAGTTAGGTTGGTTAAGTTTTGTTTCACTAGGGAGAAAAACCTTACAGCTTAGGTGGTGGGAAAAAAGGAAAACTTTGTACTGAAGAGTATAACGGAGTTTGCCTTGCGTTTTCAGCATCTGAGGTAATTCCGTGAAGTTGGTGTAACTTATTTGTGCAGCTGGTTAGAGGTTATTTAATTGTTTACTTCTTTCCGTTTTCATTCAATCGTTTTTGTTTCTAACACTAGCTTTAACACAACACAATAAGGTATTTTAACCTATTCAGATGAGCGTCGAAGGGTAAAGGCAGGACCAAAAAAAAAAAAAAAAAAAAAAAAAAAATTCTTATCTCTTCCTCGAGACGGTAAAATCCAATCTAAATTTTATTTATCAACTGCAATTTACCATGTCAATTCGCGTGTAGATTTCTGCACTTATGTGGCATTCATTTACAAGCCAGCTGAACTGTTATGTACAGAGATCCGACTGCAATTTAATCCAGTATCGACCATAGGGTTTCTGCCCTTACATGGCATTCATTTACAATCCAGTTGAATTGTTATTTACAGAGATCCAATTGCGATTTAATACAGTATCGGAGTTGAATTTTCCTCCCTTACGAGACATTAATGTACATTCAAGTTTAACTGCTATCTATGGGAATCTAACTGCAATTTAACCAAGTATCGGCATCAAGTTTTCGGCCCTTAAGTGGCATTCATTTACAATCCAGTTTAACTGTTATTTACAGAGATCCATTTGCAATCTAACGTAGTATTGGTGCTGAGTTTTTGCCTTTACGTGGCATTCATTTACAGCTCAGTTGAGCTATTATTTGCTGGGATCCAACTGGCATTTACCACCGCATTTGCATGAATTTCCGCACTTTCGTGATTCCACATCACCTGCATGAGTCATTCTGCACATGTGTGGATTTCATTCACAGTCTATTAGACTACCATTCCCACATCACTTGCGTGAGGCATTTACAATTTGCTTGACTGTTATTTCCCCGTCACCTGCGTGAGATTCCCACACTGTTTGGAGGACATTTTCAGCCACTTTGGAAGTCATCTCATCTGCTTCTGCACATACTCCAGCCATGCATCCTTGTTATTTCCCAGGTATAGTGTTGAGTTATTCCTCATACCAGTGGTAATATTTTCAGTTTTATGACTGTCATACATCTTATTATTCCAGGCTAGTGCCTGTGTACATATACGCAGATTCCCAGTGAGAAAATGGCCAGCCACACAGCACTGGGAGGTACCAAAACTGGTAAATTGGGTGAATGGATAGATGAAGGGCAGCCCAGAGAGAGCACAAGAGAAAAGAGTAGCAGCTGAGAGAGCAAGAGAGAGCGCAAGAGAGCAATTCCCAGCAGATGAAAAGGGAG
>NC_087207.1:79180786-79195786 GCF_015104395.2 Macrobrachium nipponense
TGTTCAAACCGCTCCTCTACAACTACAAGAAATCTTTAATGAAACGACAACTGCAATTTCTGAAGAAATGTAGGGATAATCTTGTTATACCGATGTCTTGTTTACCGATGTGATTGCGTAATTTGGAGCATAGGGCTTTCTCGGACATGGGACATTATAAATGATAATGTATACACCGTAGTGCGATCTGCAGCAGTGGCATATCAAAATAACTTACATGGGAAATTGGAAATGTCTATTTCGGGACAACAAATAGCAACCCGGACTTATGCGTGAAACTATCTTCATATGAACTCAGTGATAATGAAAAACTTGTTTTAGGATTTGGTATGAATTTTTGCTTTACTAGGAACAAAGTCGATATTTTTTTCAGTAGCAAAAGGTTTCATAAACTTGGAAAAAACAAAAAATTAAAAAGTAAACTCTGACAATATTTTGATTGCAAAAGAATGTGTACATGCTGTGTGCAATTCAAAATTAAGACATACCATACCTTTGAGATTCCAAATGGCACTTAAGAGCTGAAGAGCTAATAAAGATATTCATATAACTAGGGCTGATATGTTAAACTGTATCGTTATTCTGAATAAGAATTCTTATATTAAAAAGGCTAATAAACTTTTATCCGATGATGACACTTATGAAAAACTAATAAGAGGCCCCACCGATAAAGTTAATAAGTATTATATAGTACCGTGAAATCTTTGTTAAAGTCGCACCATGAAATATCCAAGAAATTCTCTGCAGTTGATGCCACTCTTCCTTATATGTATGGCGCAGTAAAGATTCATGAAGAAGGCAAACCAACCAGACCCATTATCAGTTCGATAGGCTCAGCTTCTTATCATTTGTCAAATGACATTATAACAAAGTTATAATGTCGGATGACATTATAACAAAGTTGAAAGTCAAAGATACAAATTGCAGGTTAATTAGTTTTGATGTCAATGCATTGTTTACGAAAGTGCCCATTGCTGATCTGCTACAGTTTCTACAAGAAAAAATGGATCATATAAATGTTCAATACGTTTACGTTTAATGGTTGTTTTTATAGACAGCTTTCTGGTTTGGCAATGGGAAGTTGTTTCTCTGCAACTCTCTCAAATATATATATGGGATTTTACGAAATCAGATACCTACCAAATATCATTACATTTACTTTGACATGGTACAGATACGTCGACGACATAATATGCCAGTGGCCACGGGATCGTGACCCCTTGGAGTTTCTAGAACTTTTGAATGGTCTGGTTCCATCCATAAAGTTCAAACTGTAAATAGAATAGAATGAAACCCTACCATTTCTTGACACAGTCATTATGAGAACCGAGAACGGATTTAAATTCAAAGTATACCGAAAACCAAAAGAAGTAAATGCTTTCACTCATAATTTTTGCAGCCATCACCGCAAGATAAAACGAACAGTCTTCTCAGGCATGTTTTTACAAGCATACAGAATTTGTGATCCTGAATTCTTAGAAGAGGAAATTCAGAACATTAATAAAATTGCGAGAGAATCATGTTACCCAAGATATTTTATTGATAGTTGCCTCCAAAGTGCCAACAAATAATTTTATTGTCACAAAAGCTCAAGTAATTTTGAAATTGAAAATATTTTAGTTTTGCCATACCACTGTGGATTTTTATCAATTGTACGTAGCCTGAAATGTCTGAAAATGAATGTTGTTTTTAGCATTCCTTTATCTGTCAAGAATGCATTGTTTTGTAATAAACCAGTAATGCCAAAAAGAGGGATGTACAAAATCAACTGCTCTGCTTGCAATTTGCCTTATAGTGGAAAATCTGGGAAGGAACAAAGTAAGAGAGTTAAGAATATCTTAGTTTTACCAGACCACTGAGCTGATTAACAACTCTCCTAGAGCTGGCCCGAACGATTAGATATTTTTACGTGGCTAGGAACCAATTGTTTACCAATATAATAGCTCATCTGGGACCTTTTTATGTATATGTATATTACAAGGAGAAACGTTTCCTACATAACTCAGTGCATCATCACCCTGTAAAGTTAAAACATACTCATTGGAGTCCTTGAGAAGAGTTTCCACTGACAACCAGAGATAGAGACTCCAGATTGTTATGCCAGCCTCATGAAAGAAGCCATGTCTGAGGACAGTATCAAGGTGCATCGTATGGACAAGACCCACTTTAAGGACATCAAGATTCTGGAAGTTATGTAACTAGGAGACCAATCGGTTTGTTTAAGAAGGCTTCCCAAATTAACCTATCAGTCAAGGAGCATTCTTCATACAGGCAGAAGTATAGCTACAGTTTTGATGACAGTAACTCAGACGACATAGTCCCCTTAGAAAAAGGACGCATTGGATGGGGAAGGCCCAAAAAGACAGGAGACCTGAACCTCAGTGCTGTTGTTCTACCACAGAAGTACCTGGTAGATATTGCCTTGCAGCCTGGGAAGATAAAGGATTTGAAGAAATTACTGCCATTCATGTTTACACCAAACAGGTCTTTCCTTGAGAATCTCATCCAGCAACAGCAAGAGCTGGTCATGCCAGCAGAGGCTGGTGCAGTGGGGCCAGGGCAGGAACAGCCTGATGAATGTGGCTCTGAGGATGAAAATGATTCCACAACATGGGGGATTTGTTCATCAATCATGCGATCAATCATACTTCGCGCAATCAGTCATACCATCAATCATGTTCTTGGTCATTCCTGGGGTATTAATAATACAAATAAACAATAATACAATAATCATGTGCTTTTATAAGGGTCTTACAGCAATAATCTGTACTTTTGTAAACTTCAGCATTAATTTTGATCATCAATTTTACAATCAATCATGCAATCAATCAGTCAATCAAATTGTGCACAGTCTAATTTTTTTCATATATAACATTATATTTTTGGGGTCCTAAACATTCCAAAAATTCAAACCTGAAGAAAACATCTTGAAAAATAAAAGAGTTATGGCCTTTTTAAATTAACAAGTTTAAAGGCCTTTTTTTTCTATTTATTAAAATGTGGCGAGTGTGGGTTTTAGCGCTGGACGCCTCAAATATTATAAATGAAAATAACATTAAATACAAAAACTTAGTTATCTTTATTTAAATAAAAAAAATAAAGTCACAAGATTTGTCAAAAGTAAACGAGAGACCCAGTGCCTAACATTTGTCTGAGGAACGTCAGGGACCATGTCATGCAACTTTACTCACGGGGTTGACACCCGTTGTTCCGACTGTCGCAGCAGTCGGAGCCGATGCTATTAAGTCATCTTCCGCAGACTTATGTCTTTCAAGTCCACCCACAGTGTCGTGAAACCAACCTCGAAGAGGTCGAAGGAAGAAAGGTAGAGGACACTGAGAATTTGAGAAACCTTGTAGGAAACAGTAGGCTCTCTCCGTCATATTTTTTAAAGAGAATTCCAGATCTTCTCCATCCAGACACGAGTGCGCGATTCTGCTACTTCAACTTCCTCCTTATTTTATTTTTTGTATTTTCATATCCTCTCATTTATAATTTCCTTCCATTTTACCATCGCCCCTTAGTCACCTTTCGCTACTATATGCTCTGCTTAGACAGGGTCCACTCGACAGCGAATCTGGCATTAAAAATTAGTATGTCATTTAGAATTAGTACTATGATGGCGTCTGCGAGCTTGTAGCGATGTCCTTTAAAAAGCCCCCAGACTTCCTACAATAAGTGCCACCACTGGCATTGTATTTATTTAAGGGCGAATAGAACACACTTATAGCCAGTTAGAATGATATATGTATTTAGCTTGGCCTACTAAGGCGATGTTGTTGAAAGCATGACTCTATTTTGTACATTAATCGTTTATTTTGAGTGTGATATCCATAATTCCACATTTTTTTTTATTTGCATTTGCTTATTCTCCATCGGAGAATCACTCCATCCTTCTAGTTCTATCTTTGTGTTTATTTCTACTCGTCTGGCACTGGGTCATTTACATTATGAAACTGCAGGGTCCCTAACACTCCTCCGAAACACGTTTGTAATGCCCCTTCAAGGAAACCGAACAGCATGAACTATTTTAAGTTGAATAGATGGCATTTATATATAACAGAACTAAGTTTATTACTAACTCTTTTAGAATAAGATTAGAATAAGTCAAGTTTAGTGAGATAAAATTACATGCCCAAGTAGATATTATAACGAATTAATATTTACTTTTTTTTTTTTATTAGATAAATTTTGAAAATACGACTGGGCAAGATCATATTCAAATTGTAATAATTTGAATATTATCTTGTTGTTCACTTGTAGTTAAGGGACTTTCTCAAAGGCGCCCAATGGCAAATTAATAAGCTTATAACTAGTGGTTGCAAGTCAATAGGTGTAGGTGCTTGGTTTACATGACTGGTGCAACAAATTTTATTACTTCACTGCAAAATGATTTTTTGCCAGTTCAACCAGTCTAGGGTTGAAATTATACTAATATTGGGGAGGTATTATATATTTAGTATTATATATTTACCCCATTTTGCCATTCAGTAACGTAAAATTCGATAAAGAAACAGGCAAGGCATTCCTTTCTCTCTCTCTTATATGTGCGGAGAGGGGGTCTCCGAATCTTATATTCCTTCTTTTTATGTTTTCTTTTGTTCTGGCCACTTCACCCAGTATGTCTTTAGGGAAAATGGTACGTCGGCCCCTAAATCCAAAAATTAATCCAAAACCGCCGGAAGGCAAAACGAAGCTAATAAAAAAGGGTCAACGAGCCTCAGTCTCTCTCAGACCATCCACTCACAAGTCAAAGGCAGGAATTAACCTACTCCTCTCCCCCTTCATTGCTGGCTTTATTTTCTCACGTGGTTACTTACTCTGATCAGTTTCTGACGAATTGGGAGTGAAATTCCTTTCTCCATCGGTGCCCTTAAGAAGAAACGTAATTCAAGGACGGGTTATGGTAAGGTACATGCTTACTTAGCAGTCACCTTTTTTCTCTTTCTGCAATTATTTCTTTAATTTTCTATCTCTGTACTTGTGTTATTAAGTTTAGCTTTATCGAACAAGGTCTCAGCTGTGGGGAGATGACAAGGGATTACTACGAATAATCACACAAGTACAGAGATAGCAAATTGAAGAAATAATTGCAGAAAGAGAAAAAAGGTGACTGCTAAGTAAACATGTACCTTACCATAACCCGTCTTTGAATTACGTTTCTCCCTAAGGGCACCGATGGAGAAAAGAATTTCACTCCCAATTTGTCAGAAACTGATCAGAGTATGTAACCACTTGGGAAAATAAAGGGAGCAATGAAGGGGGAAGAGGAGCAGGTTAATTTCTGCCTTTGACGTGTGAGTGATGGTCTGAGAGAGACTGAGGCTCGTTGACCCTTTTTTTATTAGCTTCGTTTTGCCTTCCGGGAGTTTTGGATTAATTTTTGGATTTGGAGGCGGACGTACCATTTTCCCTAAAGACTGTGGGTCCCTTGTCTGTGATTTAATAGTGTCATTGTTTGGTTGGACTCCCGTTATGTTTTTTTGTATGCGTCTGTCCGTGAGTGGCGTATGTTTAACAAGAGACCTTCACACACAGCTCATCATGGAGAGACATATATAACGAACTCGATCGAATTCGCCAACTGCTGACAAACAACGGTTATGCAGATTAAATGAGTGAAACAACAATAAAAAAGAAAATGGACGAATTTTACCAATCCAACACGACGACGAAAGATGAGGAGAACTTGATTATTTACCACCGTGTACATACCTTGGCTGCACACTACGTGGGATAGTAAACAGAGGCGTAACCCCAAAAGCCCCTTACCACAAAATAAGCCCCAGGACATATAATAAGCCCAACCTTGTAGCAGCCCTAATAATGAAAAACAGCACCCGCTCCGGGGGACCGGAACGGGAGATTGTGCAACGAATGTAGTTTTCACAAATTCACATTTGTCCAGAGATGTGTCAATCTCACAGGCCAAAAATCGGGCCACACTAAGACAGCAAACCCCCCTTCCGGAACGTCTGCTGGCTCACTTAAGAAATCAAGGGGCCATCCGATCCCCACATTACAAGGATGGTCACGACAGGAAGACATCTCTAGTACAAGGAGCTCAATAGAGGGCAAGGCCCCAAGTCCTTGCACATAGAAGAAAACTTTTGGTAGCCTGCTGAATAACCGAAGCCGCTAAGCATCGCTATTCAGAAGCCCGACCTTGAAACGTCCCAACAAGAATCGTGACCATATACTCCCCTTCCCTGTCAGCAGGAGCAAGGAATAACGCAATAGCCCAACAGGGGGAACGGACCAGCACGCCAAAATAAACCCACCGAGAACCATTGCGCCCCCTTAGAAGACATGAGAGGACCCGTCAAGAGAGCCAAATACAAACCTCGCTCTCAGGTAGCCTGAGTCCCCCGCCCAATCACTAATCTGCGGCCCGTTTAAACCAACGGTAAGACCATTTTTGGACGCACACACACACACACACATACACACACACACGCACACCCAATGCCCACTCACCGTCAAATTTAATATTATTACACATTTAGTATGTTAAATAAACAGAAATTATCTTGATTCGTAACTTTACTTGCCATTGCTATAAAAGAATATTCTTATTGCTGTATTTAGATTTCTATAATCATTTTTATTCCTGTATGTAATTTTGTAATTTTGTTTGTATTTATAACCATGTAACATGTTTTAAACACATACTTTAAGGAAAACCACTAGCAAATGACATTATATTTTTGAAAATGTTTATTTAACCACCGTTTTAAACTTTTCCCACTTTTAATTGTCATAATAATTATTATATATATATATATATAATTATATAATAATTATATATATATATATATATCTATATATATTATATATATATATATTATTATATGTATATATGTCCTTATAATCTTTATATACAGAAACAAAAACACCCTTACATGGTTAAGATGTTTAATCCACAGACCAACCAGTACCCATACTTCAGGGTCATACTTCCCACACGATGAAATAAATATGGCCGAAAAGGCCAGATTCTAAGTCAATAGTTAGTCGCTTGATTAATGCAATAAGGAGCGGAATAGGCTTGTGGAAGACAAAATTCAATTAAATAAAGAAGGCGGAAGCCTGCGTAATTTTTCCCGCCGAAATTTAAACTAACAATAATCGGAAAAAACTTTCGGTCGGTATGAATATACCTGCCAATAAACTTATTTTCATGCCTCTAAAGCAATTAACTTTTTTAACGAATTTATTGTTATAAGAGGAAAACTATACGCCCCAAAAGTGAATATGTATATATATCGAATATATATATATATATATATATATCTTTAGATTATATATATATAAAATAAAAAATATATATATATATTATCTATATTATAGATATTATATTATATATATAATTATCAGCAAACTCGAAAACCAAGGAGTAGACACTGAACCCACCTGTAATTTTAAGAATTATTTTTACATGTCCACCCGCTACCTTGCCAGCCCCTCTTTCCACCTCCCACACTTTATAATGGCTGGAAACTTGGGAATTGTAGGGCATCAAGCGTAACCCATACAATCCAAGTTGAACAATCCAAGTGAATCAATAAAATATTATATATATATAATATTATATTGATATATATATATATATAGTATATTATAATATTATATATATACTATATATCTATATTATATATTATATATATATGTATTATTATATATATCTATATATATATATATAAATACTATATATATAGATTATATATATATATATAGTATATATATATATATATATATATATTATAATATTTATTTATTTATATATTATATTTATATTTAATATATAATAAATAGGGGGGAAAAGATATATAGATAATTATATTATTTAATATATATAATATATAATAGATTATATATTATATATATATATAATTTATCTATATATATATTAATATATACATATATCTCTAAAATAAATATAATATATATATATATATATATATATATATATATCTATTATATATATAATATATATATATAATATATATATATATATAATATTCTAATAAATATCTATAAATATATATATATATATAATATATATATATATAAATTATATATATGTATTATATATATATATTATTAATATATAATGTAGAAAAAATGCACACTTGTGCACAGTTTTGTTTTTTTAACATATTGTATTGATTTGGGGGGGGGGGGGTTTTGGTTTGGTTTGGTTTTTTTCATGTTTAAATGTTTTGCTCAGGAAATAGCTATGTTTTTGTTTTTAATTTAAAAGGCAAATGCCATTTTTATTTTTGCATCCCTCCCTAAAATAACCTTCTTAGGACAATTAAAAGTAACGAGCCATTGCCTGAACCAATATCATTTAAGTTTGCCAGGTTTTCGTTCCGCCCCTAACACCGGAGGTTTTTAGAAACAGTTGTCGGCAGCGGAGCGACCTGGAAGAAGGCAGTACGGAGAAGCTTCAGCGTAAGCTACAGGACCGCAGACCAGTCCTTCTCCGGATTTTGAAAAATTATTAAGCCAAGCCAAGCAATGGCAATGGCCTGCCAACAAACATTCAATTTGAGGACCGTGGCTCTGGTCGTAATTTCTCACGGATGAAATGTCCAATCCGACTTTGAACCCTATCCTAGATACTCAAACGGCCTCTACTGAAGACTTTTCCATCCATCACCACTACCATTCGTCACTGCTTTAGTATTTTTTTTAAAAAAATTATTTTTTTGGTATATTCCTTAAAATTTATATTTTATTTTTATTTTTTAAAAATTTTATGGACTAAGGACCTAAATTTGCTTGGCCTTATTTGGTTGGGTAATGGTTTTGCAAAAAAAATATGTACGGTTGCATTTTGCTTTGGCAAAACTTTTAACAATAGTTAACGTTTATTAGTAATAACTAGTTTGTCTAGCGAACCAAAACCCAATATATATAATAAATAAAAGTCGGAAGGGTCTTTATTATTCACGTTTTACTTTTGGTCATTCAAAAATTTTGGCAGTCATCAACTTAAACTTTATTTACCATTTTTGAAACGTTAAGGACACTGTAAGGTAGTTATTTAGATAAATTTATTGATATTAAGTTTTAATTTTATTTTATTTCCGTAAATAGGGTTCCACTTAACGTACAAAGATTTTTTTCAAGAACCTAAGCCCACATATTATGGCACATTTAAATGTTTGTGGCCCCCACCTTGCATTTCAAGTTTTATAATTGTTACGTGGTAATGGGTTACAGATCCTTTCTGATGTTTCCGGAAAATAAGGGGCAATAGTGCGGACCGAATGCAGGTTTCTCCTGACGGATAGAAAGCGGAGAACGTCCACGCTAAGTTTACAAAGGTTTTGGCAACTCGACCTATAGGATCATCCTATTCGCCAGTGTCATATCCTTATTGTCATTGTCTCGTTTTTTTCCAGTTTATTTTTGTAAATTAAAATAATTTTTATAACATATATTTTTGCTTTACCACCTTTAGTTTAAATTGCTCTTTGTATAACTGCTTTTGCTTTTTTTCGAAAAATGTCTATGTCTATGTCTAATTGTCTGTTCTATGTCTATGTCTATGTCCTATGTCGTATGTCTATGTCTAAAAAGGTTAGTCACCACAGAAATACCTTGGTATAAATACTACAGTAACCACAGTGATTTGTCTGTATAATTGGGATCGTCCTTGCAAACACGTAATATCTGGATAAAACATGTGACAGGTTACCAAATAGGGGGGTGTGGGGAGGGATTGGGAAAGGAGTGAAAAACAAGTAAAAAAATTTTTAAAAAATAAAACCGATAGATGTTAGTGTCCCTAATCCATAGTCTTTTGATGTGTCCTGAGATTAACTGGCGAAACATTCCCGATGACCTTTGTAAATTTAAGTTTAAACCCTAAATGGGGAGGAGTGCAAAAAGGGTAGGCTGGGGTGGACGTTAAAAATAACCGAAAAAAGACTTATATTGTAATCCCATCCTTAATGTTTAATTTGTTGCACTTGGATGAAAGGTGATACTCCCGATGCCCCACCTACAATTCCAAGTTCAGCCATTAAATAAAGTGTGAGGTGGTGTAAAGGGGTTGGCAAGGAGGTGACATGTAAAAATAATCTAAAATTGACAGGGGTGTCCAGTGTCTAACCTCCCCTTGGTTTTCCGAGTTTGCTGAGATAAACACAAAGGGACACTGAGCTGATGCCATTTAAGTAAAAAATCAACCCCACCTGATGGGAAAGGGGGGTTGAGAGATTGGATTGGGAAGGGGGGCAACATGTTAAAAGTTAAACCGAAAACAACAGATATTAGTGTCTAATCCATAGTTTTTAAGGGAACCGATGTGAGTAGTGATGCTCCTGATACTTTTCATTCCTTATACAACTACGATAGGAGGTGGCGTTGAGCAGGAGTGGGAAGGGGGAGACATGTAAAAAAAACAAAAATGACAGATATTTGTGTCTAATCCATAGTTTTTGAGGTCACGGAGATGGATAGTGACACTTCCGATAACCTTCAAGTCCAAGTTTAGCCACAATAGGAAGGGGTGGAAAGGTGATGGGGGGAAAATAACTGAAAATGACAGATGTTGGTTGGTTTAGCTTTACATAGTTTTTTGGAGTTTTGGTTTTTTTTTTTGGTGGTTTTGAAGATGAAAAGTAATAATCTTAATGGCCTTAGGTCCAAGTTCAGCCCTGATAGGAAGGGGGCTGAATAAGAAGGGGTGGGAAGGGGATGACATGTAAAAATAACTAAAAGAGACAAATATTAGTGCTTGATTTATAGTTTTCAAAGTCACTGAGACGAATAATGACACTTCCAATGTTCTTTAAGTGAGAGTTTATCCCCGATAGAAAGATGGGGTGGGAAGTTGTTGGCATCTAAAATAACCGAAAACTACAGATATTAGCATCTAATCGATAGTTTTTGAGGTTTCTGAGATGGATAGTGGTACTCCCGATGCCCAGCCTGATAGGAAGGTAGGTGAGAAGGGGTGGAAATTAAATGTAAAATATTTTGCATGTTAATGTCTAATCTATAGTTTTTGAGGCCGCTGGGATGAACAGAGACACTCCCGATCTCCTTTAAGTCCAAGTTCAGCCCCAGTAGAAATGAGGGCGCGAAGTGGTGAAATATAAAATGTTTGAAATGCTGAGCAACATAAAAGCTTATCTATTGTCATTCAGTTTTCCCGGCGGCGCCAAGTTGGTAAGCGAGTTTATATATAAATTGGTACATTTGGTATTCCTAATTAGATTAATATGACAACAAAATTCTTCTCTTATGTGAACTAAATTAGATATCTCGTTGGATACATTCCCATTTGAAGATCGAAGTACGCAAAGTTGTCAAAACAACAATAAATTCATTCAAGGAGGATTAGTCACGTTTGTAGCGTGGTTAATGAACTCATTATATATTATATTCTGCACTTTATCTTAATCTATAATGGTGTTAATCGACCGTACTGTTAGTATGTATATGACGTACCGAATTTCATGGCTGTAATGATTACTGGAATTGGCAATTACTGGCGCAACAAATTTTACTTAATGAAATTCTCACTTTTTCAGTTTATTCCCCAGTTGAATAATCGGATACAAGCCTTCAAAGTAAACATTTTCTTGTCATGATTAGATCGGCACCTGGTTCCGTATAAGATGGAAAGTAAGTTTTCTATCATATATCGGTTTGTAATGATCATTTCCGAAAGCTTGCACGTCTTTTCTCCATAGCCGATGACAGTTGTCATGAGAGGAGAATTTTTACGGTAAGAAGATAAAACATGAGTATTCACCAGCATAAAGAAAAGAGAGCAACTGAGGAAGATGGGAAATAGTGTCCTGTTTCGTTTCCATACTCTCCTGATCAAATATTGCGACGGAATATGACCCTGCAGTTCCTTTCTTCCTCAGCTTCCTTTTTCGCTCAAGGTGGAGTATATTATCATAGTTTATTTCGTGACTAAGAGGAAGACAGTTTTTATGTAATGTCCTCGGTAAACCTTTAGGCTTTAATTTAACTCTTTTCTCAAAACTGGACTGTTGTGCCTCACTTCAAAGTGACTGTGATAACTGCTCATAATGCAATCCTTCTAAAGTATTATAAGTGATGTCAAGTCCAAATTTATCGATCATCGAACATCTACGACCTATGCGCAGCTCTTCGCCGAGGAATTAGAGAGCTCAAGAATTGACAATTTCGTTTAACGAAAGTTCAAATTTAGATTTGCATTTCTAAAGGAAATTGCCTCCCAGGCTGGCAGCATCTCCTTTTGAGTTGGATGTACAGTAATCTACGAATAGCGAGAACGGAAGTAGAATCTATGAAAAGAAGAAAACTGGAATCACTACTAGCCCTTTCCACACGTACAGAGAAGAGATAGATGATCACCTTTAATCCAGTTTGCAATCGGAGGATAACAAGGCGGCGCTGAATTTTAAGTAAAAATTTCGATAAACTTACAAGGAAACCGGGACAGGTAAATATTTAGAAAAAGAAGGCACCAACAATCAGTGGATGATGATTACTAGAAAACTGTTTTGAGTAAAAACGCGCAGCTAACAGGCACTGTATACATTTACTACTTCCTATAAGTTCAACATACTTTTTCCGTCTTCAAACGGAAAAGTTTCATTTTCGGTAAAGCAATGATTTCTAAATTTATGTAAATACATATCATGAACTTTTGAAATTCATCACCGTAGAATGAGTTAAGAGTGGATTGTATAGGAAAAGTATTTTTTTTTTTTTTATTTCATGTCATGATTGACAATTTTCGTTTTTATACAGTAACGTTTCCCTCGTTTTCATGATGATGTAAAGAACCATAAACAGTTTTTACCTGATTCTGTAACTATTGTAAAATTAACTATTAGGAAACCTACAGAATCATGGGATGGACAGTCAGCTCGATAGTGACGTAACCTTCTCATGTTCCTGTTAATATCGTACTATATTTTTTAAACAGGAAACCCATTTTTTTACCCCACTACTTAAATTATTTCAAAGTTAATTTCACTTAGCGTAAGTGATGCCTACGTCGATTTTATAAAGAATATATTCCAAAAAGAAAATTTATATACAAAAGAGATATCTTCTTTTATCTGTTTTTTTTTCTAAGATTAACATGGAACTTTTATGAAGTTGACTCGCAAAAATCATTCACATTACAATAAGGTTGTGTTTCCGTTACGATGACCACTTACTCTATATATGGAGGTATATAGACCTAGCCTCAAAGACGCACACACACACATATATATATATTATATATATATATATATATATATATATATATATATATATATATATATATATAATATCAACACAAAATCACATGCGGAACAGAAATAAATGTTTTACACACACCAGGATCGAACGCAGTTCATTCAGTTGAAAGATCAGAACTCTGTCAACCAGGCCACACAATCCACGCAAGAAGCTGGAACCCAAGTACCACTGCACCTAAGGCTTTACCCAGACAAGCTAACTCCATACCAGCGTCTTTTCCCCAACTTCCCAACTCATCAGTGACCCAACTGAGAGTAATTCATTCGAATTGGCCTTTCTGAGTGAATATGATTGAAATAATCAAAACACAATCACATGGAGAACAGAAATGAATTCCTGATTCGCATCAGGATCGAATATCGGTCTTTCAATTGCAAGACCAGACTACTACTAACCAGGCCACACAAGTCATAAAAGAATTTGGGACCTACTATGCATTTCAGGAATCGCGAGTCATCATTATTGTAAAGTGGTGTTAGGTGTGGAGTTTACTCTTGACTTTTAAAGGCAAAGTTGTATGAGTCAGCATGAGTTATTTACATATTCGAACGTCCGCTGTCCCCCACCCTTTCTCTTGCTCCCTCCCTACCTCTCTCTAACTCTTTTTTTATCGTTGTGTCTCTCATTTCTCCCCCAACACCTCTCTGTAATATACAATATAACAAAATACCGTTTTTCATGATATTTTTTCAATACCAGCAGATAATCGGAGAGTTCATATTGCAAAGGATAACAAGGTTTGACCTAATGACCATAATAATGGTTCATTTTACCCAATGATTTCTATTTATGGCATCCTTGACGTGTCAGGCAACGCCGTAATGATAAGGGGTTGTCTCTCGGCTGCAGCAATCGCACTATAAGTATTCAGTGCGTAATTGTTGGAGACGGATTTTTCATTGCTGTTATTTGCTGCAATGCTATTTTGTCCAAGTCCTTGCAGAAATGCATTTGCTTTACAATATTAACCATATACATAATGGAGAAAGCTGGCAATAGATTAAAGATCAATCTCAATAAGTAGATGAATCTTAAAAACAACC
Organism: Macrobrachium nipponense; assembly: GCF_015104395.2. Lineage (NCBI taxonomy): Eukaryota > Metazoa > Arthropoda > Malacostraca > Decapoda > Palaemonidae > Macrobrachium > Macrobrachium nipponense. Next base: position 79,195,102 of record NC_087207.1, read on the forward strand.
TCACGCAAAAAGCACACGGTTATTGGTCAAACAGTAAATCATATTTATATCTCTACCATATAATCTATTACTTTTTCTATATTCAACCCTTGTGTTTTATATATATATGATATATATATAATATTAATATAATAATATTAAATATTAATATATATATATATTATATATATTATTATATATATTATATTATATATTATTAATATTATATATATATTAATAATATATATTATATTATATTAATTATTAATATATTATATATTATATATATTATATATATTAATTATATATATTAATATATATATTATATATAATATTAATTATATAATATTATATATATTATATATTATTATAATATATATTATATATATATATATATATTATTATATATTAATTATATATATATATATAATATATATATAATTATATTATATATATAATATTATATATAATATATATATATAATATATTAATACATATATATATACATATATATATACTATATATATATACATCATATATATATAGTATACATCATATATAATATATATATACATATAATATATGATATATATATATATATATTATATATATTCATAATATAAATATATATTATATATATATACATTATATAATATATACATAATATATATATAATACATAATATATTATATATATTATACAATAT
>NC_087207.1:79198286-79203434 GCF_015104395.2 Macrobrachium nipponense
CTTGAAAACAACCTTGTTTCAATTTGTTAACTGCCCTCTCTTGTTTTGTCCGGAGTCGAGTCTACTTTTGTCACGTTGCGAGTGACAATTAGTCAGGTTGTGGAAAGCAGATCAGCAGGTCCTCGACAATGTACCGTCGAGACCACAGCAGCAACAGTTTCGGAGGATCACCTGGTTGCTGGTGATGGATTTAGATGCAGCAGTTATCGATCGCTGAGGAGGACTCAATCCAGTTTCTGAGGACGAGGTGGTGGCTAACCCATAGCCCTCTGGTCAGAAGTATTCTTCCGTGGCAGCTTCAAAGCTATCGCATTGAACATTGTGATATTTGATGGTCGGCCTCGAGGATTTTTGATTGTGGTTCTTACAGTTTTCAGTGTATATTTACTAGTATTGGTTGGTAATGAGCAAAAGTGTGGCTCTTTTATTTTATGCAATGTATACTATCTTTCATTATTACATTGTATTATTCTGTAGTCGACTTGAAAGTGTATTGTTTATATTTTATTATTGGATAAGCATTGCTGCTGGTTTTATTTTAACTGTAATAGTATTGCTGCTGATTTAGACATTTTTCTGTCAATTGATGCTTTGGAACTCAAAGGCGTTTAAATGTCTCTCATCTGGAATTTATTTTACATTCTGTATGGTTAATTGTGAAAACTGCAATTAATTTTTTGTCTGCTTTCTAAAGCCTGTACTCAACGTACATATGTAATATAATTTTTGTATAATAAACTAGGCTATGGTACTTAGTATTTTCTTTTACATCCACCCCTTTGGTTGTTACAGGCCATCAGTCCCTCCAGTCCCATTTCGTTTTAGTATTTTATGAACCTGATTGTCATGGAGAAAAGTGGTCATGACATTATGAATGAGGTAAGTACTGGATACCTTCTTTATAACAAAAACCCTGTGTGATAAATGCCTGTTAATAGGGTAATAGGTAACGCTTAGGTATTTTTCATAAACGACTGCCCAAACTGAAGGAAATAAAAGAAAAATCTTTTTGTAACCTATCTCAAAAATAGATGTGTATATGAATATAGTGTTAATTTACAGTAATGAAAAGTAATTTAATTAAAGATGCATGAAACTCTACTTATTTATTAACCTCCAAACAGTGCTAGAATTACATACTTAATCCTGGCATTAGATTAGTAGAAACGATATTGTAGTGTGATGCGAAGAGAGAAACAGATACGCAATGATATTATGATAGTGATAGTAGTTCCACTCAAATTATACCCATTCAATTTTTTTTTATGGAAATTCACTTGCTGACATAAAAAGGAAGCAGGCAAAACTCCACTTAATTGGGGATTTGGGGGAAGTGAGCAGACCTTGTCTCTTATGGCCTTGGTGAACAGGGTGACGGCCATATGCTCTTTAGCCTGCTCATATTAATATAATATAAGAAAATACAATAATAATTAAATTAACACAATCTACAAAAACCAACATATTTATAACATCCAATATTATTATTTATAATAATAATAGACAAGAAAGTTGGTTGAGGGAGAGATGAGGAGATGAATGGAGAGGGATGGAGGGAGGTAGGAAGGGATGGGAAGTGGGTTAAATGACGCTTGAAAGCATAGGTGGTTAAGCTTGGCAATGCCTTGTAATTTAAGAGTGAGCACCTTAACTAACACCACTTGACAATACGCTATATTACCAAATATAGTGGGAGGTGTCTTGTATACTGTTAGAGTACTCCATTTCGATCAAATAATCAGTTTTGAAAGATATTTATTAGAAAAAAAAAACTGTCCTTGAAACGAATAGTAAGTGCTACTGTGTCTAAGGTTATACCAGGCCAGACTAACTGCCTTGCACACCAGCCTGTTTTCCTTAACTTCCCAACTCAGCAGTGACCCAATTGATAGCATTTCATTCGAATTATCCTTTCAGAGTGAACAAGATAGAAGTTACCTGTGGAACAGAAATAACATTCTGACACACATCGCGATCGAAACCAAGTATTTCAATTGAAAGATCAGACAAATGCCAACCAGGCCACACAATAAGGGAAGATAGAACCTAAGTACCGCTATGCCTAAGAATTTATCTGGGCAGAATACCTGCCTTGCATACCAACGTGTTTTCCTTAACTTTCCCAACTCAGCAGTGACCTAGTTGGACGGGGGCCTGGGTTTGGGAAGGGAGTTGAAATATGAAGGTTAGAACGGTTTGACCGATCTTAGAATAAGACAATACAATCCACATCACAAAACCTGATAAGTGAAATAGCATCATAATTTTATATAAATCTGACTGCATATTATGTATGCTAGTCCTACTGGATGATGATACGACTTATAAAAAACTAAAAAGAAAAAAAAAATCTCCTTGATCAAGTCATAAAGAATTTTGGTAGCACAGTGAAAAAAGTCGTTAAAGATAAAAAGGAACTAATAGGTCAATAATCTGTCGGAATTCCCTCGTAACCTTACTTATATGGATTAGTAAAAATGCACAAAGAATATGATCTTATGCGTCCTATTATCATTCTGTTGGCTCGATATCATATAAACTTTCGAAATAGTGTAAAGCTCTTGTCCCCGTTACTTGGAACTATCTCCGATTCTCACATATAATTCTCAAGAGTTATTTAATTAATCAAACAAAATCACGTTTTGCCCCAATAATAGATTCGATAGTTTTAATATTTTTTCTATTTTCACTAAAGTCCCAATAACTCTATTTTAGAGTACCTTAGTAACGAACTAACCCATCATGAATTACCTCTACTTGTAAGTCATATTGTTTCACCCACTAGGTTGTGCATTTGTGATTTTAAGTTTATTGAAAAAAGCTATTTACATAATACCATTTATATTTTGTGTAAGTGGTATAGATATGTCGCCGATATTTTAGCTTTTTTGCCTGCTGGTATTAATGCATATGATTTATTCTCTAATTTGAATAACCAGGTACCATCAATTAAGTTTACTCTAGAATTGGAAAAAGAAAATTGCCTGCCTTTCGTAGATGTTTTAATTCACAAAGAACCATTTTAATGTAAATTTAATATTTATAGGAAACCTACTAACTTATGGACATTTTTCTTCAGGTCACCATTTTAATATCAAAATATAAATTTTTTGTTTTATATTTTTGCGAGCATTGGGCATTTTCGTTTCCCAAGAAATTTATGTTAACCTTCTCATTCATTACATATTTGCTATAATAAAGCCACAAAAAAAGTTTTATAGTGAAAGTAACGTGGAGAAAGAAACTTAAAAAAATATTCTTAGTTTGCCTTATTTCAAAGGTTTTGTAACCATAAAATCATTGTTAAATTCCTTTAATGTCAACTTTGTTTTCGCCTGTAATAACGCAATAAAAGGAATACTGATAAAAAGTTATCCCCAGGAAAGAAACAAAATGATAATTTTCATGTTTGCACTGCCCTTCTTTTCATATCCTCCAATATAGCAAGGATTTAGAAATAAGAATCAAACAGCATATGTAGTCTGTCAAAACTGGGCAAACATCCAATGCAATATTCATTCATAGAAGTAAAACCCTCAAAAGATAAACTGGATCAGCAGTTCACTGATTGCTAGATCCAAAGATCTCTTTTCACAAAATCTTTTAGAATCTGCCAATATACAACTTATTTCCACTTGTAATTTTAACCTTAACTCTGGTTTATATTATATGGACCATAGATTAAGAATGACCTTAAGGATAAAACCACTGACTTAATTATAAATTAGTTACCTTAAAGATATTTTCTTTACATCTTAATGTTTAATATTATTTTTGTGTTTGTGAAAATATTCACTTTGTAAAAATATTTTATTGTTTGAAAAAATTAGATTAATTGAATTGTATTTATTAAAATGTTTTAGTAGTCAATCACCACCCTGGATGATCTTTTTATTATCTTGTTCCTTCTTCCGAGCAGTTGGACTTAATCTTTTGTAAACCTCTTAAACCGTACCTATGTTTTTAGTGCGTTGGATACAAGTACATATTATCCTTTATAATCCTTATCTGAAATTCATACGAGCTTTCTTTGCAAACTTAATTTCATACATATATCAATCTGCTTCGTATAGAATGTAATGTTGAAAGGCCTCGTAGCAATTATTGCATTGTTTCACTTTCCTTCGTGGATTTTGTCTTTACTTATATATACACAGACATATACATATGCATGTACGTACATCTATGTACACACACACACACACACACACACACACACACACACACACAACACACACATATATATATATATATATATATATATATATATATATATATATATATATAATATATATATATATATATATATATACTATGTGTGTGTATGGGTGTGTGTGTACATATATGTACTTACATGCATATGTATTTGTATGTGTATATATAAGTAAAGACAAAATCCACAAAGGAAATGAAACAATATAATAATTGCTACGAGGCCTTTCAACATTACATTCTATACGAAGCAGTACTATATATATATATATATATATATATATATATATATATATATATATATATATATATATATATATATATATATATATATATATATATATATATATATATATATATATATATATATATATATATATAATATATACACGTGTGTGTGTGTGTGTGTGTGTGTTTTGTGTGTGTGTGTGCGTATATTCTTATGTGATTGCCTTCACAACGCATATCTTCCCCTCAGTAATAATATGAAATGTTGTAAGAGTGTTTGCAATATTTTCAGATTCAATATTAATTGCTTAGATTTAACCTGTTCAGAAAACGTGTGTTCGAATTATCAAAAAACCTTATTTAAAGTTAAGGAATAATGTAGAATATGAATAGAGAAAAAACCAGCATTTTGTCCTCGTTTGAAGTAGGAAATTTCTGTCATCACTTGAGATAAGAAACAACTTGATTGTCGTTTTGTTTTCAAAACATTTTAATCTGGCGATGCACATGCAATCTTCAGCAAACCAGTATTGCTCGTTCGTCTTACTTGTAAAAACATGATGGTTGTGTCATGTTAGAATTTTCTAGAAGTTTTGCTTGAGATACCTCTCATTTCGTTTAAGTAATTAGAGATTCTTTTGTAATGAAGCTGTTCAATATTATTGGTAAATTAACTCTTATATCTCTCGATTTGTCAAATGAGAGTTT
>NC_087207.1:79203934-79208934 GCF_015104395.2 Macrobrachium nipponense
TGGAGGGAAAACCAGGGTTTACTAATTATTCGTTTTCAGCTTTAAAAAAGAAAGCCGAGGCTGCAGCGAAAATGGTATAGGTTTTATGCTCTTTAATAATGGACGAAATAGCCATCAAGCGGCAAGTAGAGTGGGATTGGAAAAAACATCATGGGTACATTGATATGGGCAGTGAGCTCAACGATGATAGACTTCCTATTGCTAAAGAAGCTCTGGTGTTTATGGTTAACGCGGTTAACGGTAGCACTTGGAAATTAACAGTGGGATATTTCCTTATTTCAGGGCTTGGGGCTCAATAACGAGCTAATTTGCTTCGGCAATTCCTGATATGTTATATAGCCCCAGTGTAACTGTTGTGTCAGTAACTTTCGATGGGACAGAAACCAATGTATCAGTGATGAAAGAATTTGGCTGTTATTTTAGATTACAATGACAGAATTTCTTTCCCCCATCCAGTGACACAGGAACCAGTATGCATATATTTTTTTCCTTGTCACATGCTAAAATTAGTGAGGAATGTACTATTTAGAGAAAGAAAGAACTTCTTAGACGGAGAGAGAAATCACTTTCAATGGGATTTCAAAGAGAAATTGCACAAATTGCAAGATAATGGTTTACACTTAGGCAATAAGCTGAGGTCTCAATATATTGCGTGGATAAAAAGAAAAAATGAACCTTCAGCTTGCTGATCAACTTCTTAGTGAATGCTGCAAACTCTTTGCAATATGGCTTAGAAAAAAATCGTTGATTTCAAAGGATGTGAGGGAACAATCAAATTACTTAGGATATTTGGTAATTTATTTGATATACTTAATTCAAGAAATCTCTGCAGTCGTGACTTTAAATGTCCAATGCAACCCAAAAAAGGCTTTACAGGTTGTATTCAAAGCTTCATAAGTTTGTATGACAACTTAGTTGGGTGTTCTGATAAAAAATTGAAAATTTTTACTATCATATAAAATGAGCCAAGACCATAGTGAGGTTTTCTTTAGTAAAATAAAATTTATTGGTGGATGTAATAATAATCCTACTTCCGTGCAGTTTTCTGCTGCTTATAAGAGAATTTTAGCTCACAATGATTTTTCAGGATGTTTTCCACGGTAATTGATTACCGCTAGAATCAGTACCAATACTGAAGTATTCAAGCAATGTTGCCAATTTACGTAACACCGTTGTTGTTATAAATGCGTCTTCTCCTTAGAACAGGGTAATAGCAGATAGGAGTTTCGATGAAAGTGATAATAATGACAATACTTACATTCCCACGTCTTATCACCTATCATTGGCGTACATTGCAGGATTTATCATGCATAAATTGGAGAAATCCTTACGTTCTGAAATCTGCTTAGATTGTCTGACTGCCTATGAAAATAATGCAGTGCCAATTTAATCAAGTTGAAAAGTAAAGGATATCTATTTATCCCTCGGATGATATTGTAGAAATCTGCTAGATGCAAGATACTGTTACTGATTTATGCCTGTGTTTGTTATTGTTCTTGAAATTGTAAATGAATAGTGTCACTGTGTCAGAAAACGGTTAAAATTTTACCTGAAAGTTAACAGAAAGAAAAAGAATGCATAAGAGAGACAGTTAATGATTCACAATAACACTAGCGCGATACTGATCTTTGGTTCCAAGGATCTCTTTACCAGTCAACGGAGGAGTGACTGGTGACTGACCTGGTTTCCTGGGTCCAGGTAAGGACTGTGAGTCAGGGCATCTCCATAAACTATAATTACAGTCCCGGACAACAACACATTTACACCCATCATCAGGAAACTAGAAAATTTAAAATTAATAGGTAGCTATAAAAACACGATTTGGAATAACACACTTAGAAATAGAAAGCACGTAGAGAGAGAGAGAGGAGGTAAACAGGTGGGTTTATGAATGACAGCGTGTCTAGACTGTGAAGAAAGGTACTACGGCAAGAGCGAAAAATCTTGCAAAGAGCGAAGCCAGCAACAAACACAGAACATTAGACACTACAATCAGACGTCGGCAGTTACCAAACACTTTTGGGAAAAAGAAAACAGAATAGATTGAGAAAAAATTAATTTCATTTACAGGAATACTAACAAACCAGCAAGACTAATTGTAGAGAAAATGGCTTCAAACCCAGCATGTCAAGGAAAATCAATTACTCCACAATAGAGAAGAAATGCATATGCACAAGACACGAACATCTGGAAAAACGGGCCGTGAGGAAAGAAAGATCAAGAGGGTGGAGCCAAAAGGAGAAGCAGGGTAATTAAAAGATCAAAAAGCCATTACAATGATATAAATACAGCTACACACACACACACACACACACACACACAACCAAAATACAACCACAGACTTAGGTGTTCAAAAGACAGCAATCCACTAAGGTGTAAGCAAGCCCATGTAAATGCAGCACAAGACTAAATCAAGGCGGAGAGCAAAACAGTATAAAAAAGCCAAATATAATATAATTCAATAAAATACAAGAAGTTATAACTAGGCCTCTTCATCAACATGAAATCACTTACACAAAACAGATACACAAATCAATAGGCAACCCATTCAACCACTGAAGGTGGAAAGTGGGCCCAGAGATAAATAGAAAATAACAAAAAGAAAGGAATAACCTGAATTTTACACTCTAATGGAAGATGATTGTATATGATGAAGGTCTCCTCCCAAAAGCACTCCAATAAAGACTTAGGACAGCAAATCTCAATACAATAAAACTATAGAGCTCCAGTAGCAAATTCACCTGACTAATGCAGCACAGCAATGATCCCAGTAATCTTGATCATAATTATGGATGCCGTGATCCCAGTAAACTTGGTCAATATTTCATGTGATAAATGGGTAACACTCCTTACCGTCGCCAAGCGAGATCCCTCTGGCAAGTACTGCACCAGAGGCAATAATAAAATAGTGAAGATGTAGAAAAACTACCAGCTGAAGATATATATTTGCTCAGAGACTTGCTGTAAATCCATGAAACGAGAGAGATAGCAGGCTCACAAGTCAAGGTGCATATACCAACTGCTTGGAGCTTGGAATTCAGGTCCCAAGTCAACTCAGCAGAGCCAAAATATGGAGGGGAGAAACAGGGAGGATTAGGTAACCAGACTAAACAAAAATACCACTGGAGTGAGGAGATCCCTACTAACAAGAAATGAAAGAGGAACTGAAAAGCTAACCTAAGTTAGCTAATACATTATTAAAAAATCCTAAGGCTTACACCTCCTCACTCAGAGAAAACAAAATTTTATGCCAAAAATGCAAGTTAAAAGTTAAAAAGAGAATTAACTATCCAATGTTAACACAATATGAAATATTAAAAAAATATACAAATAAACAACTAACAAAGGAATTACAAATTTTCACAAAAGAAAACTCGCATTTTAACACCATACACCAGTTAAATGATTCCACCAAGTCCTTTACCTAGGACTAAAATCGTAATTTCTACTGCTATGAAGAGCTGCAATTGGCCTAACCTCTCTTTCATGGAAGGCTTTCATGGAAGGCTTTCATCATATTTATATGTACCAATTGATGAGGCCTTCTCCTATCAGGAGTTTCCACCATGAAATTAACACCATTTACCCTCTTTAATACCTTCCATAGTCCTTGGAAGGTAGCTTTGAGAGAATTACCTGTACCTTCGTCCTACATCGAAGTCCTGTGTCACAGTCATTCTGTCAAAATAGAATTACATTTTCATCTGACTTTTCAACAAATTCTCACCTGCAAAAGACCAAGCCCTGGTTAATTGATTATTCAAATTATTAAGATAATCAAACAGATTTAAATCAGGGGCATCTCCCTCCCAAGCCTCTCTCACCATATCAAGCGTACCCCTTACAGAATGTCCAAAAATAAAATGAAAAGGAGAGAGACCAAGAGATTGACCAGGAATAGAGCTGAAAGTGAATAAGAGGAAGGGAAGGTTTTTTATCCCATTCAGTGCCATTCACAATACCGTATTTCTTTAACATAGTGACTCTGGATGATAAGAGAAGGACGTTACATTTTTAATGCCCAATTTAGTAATTTTCTGCTTAAAATAACGAATCGTGAAGTTAGTACCGCAGTCAGACTGAATTACCTTTAGTAGACCAAATTTTGAAAAGAAACCGAATAATGCCTCTACAATCTTTTCACTCCTTGTGGACCGCTAGGGATTGCCACGGGGTACCGAGACATATGGTCCATAATAGTGAAAATATATTACTTTCCACTCTTTGACTTCGGGAGAGGACCAACAACATCGATTAACACTTTACAAAAAGGTTCAGACACAACAGGGATAGGTATTAATGGAGCCTTTGGAATAGGTAGATTAGGTTTGCCGATTCTCTGTCAAACTTCACAACTATTAAAAATTTTGTTTACATCACCTTGTCAACTTAAGCCAAAAGAAATTATTCAATAACCTACCGACTGCTTTGTGAATGCCAAAATGTCCCGCCATCACATTCTCGTGAGCTAATGACATCAACTCATGACGGCAACATAGTCTATATAATATTCTATTAATTATCTTAAACATAGAAACAGTCCCGTTCGTGATCTCACCAGATTCAATAGGGAGACTACCAAACTCCGTTTTCTGAGCCAAAATAAGTTCCTGAACAATCCAATTGATTTTTAATCTAACACTACTACTATCTACAACTATATCACGTTCTAAACTACTCAAATCAACGTCGACTGTTGACTCTGCAGCGTTAACAGCCTACCTAGTGACTACCACTACTACTCCCACATCCAGATTAATCACAATTGGCACAGACTTATTCTCATCCACAATCTCATTTCCAAGAACCATATCCCCCTTTTTAATAAGAAATTTTTCAACAACAGCCAAACGGATGTTCCCCGAAAAGTAAGTACAACTAAGATGAAATAGACTAATTAGATAAGATTTTAGTGTCTGGGAAACCACTAAAAATCACAAACTCCAAATTCCTATACACAAAATTATTTGGGACTGAATCTCGAAAATTAATGAATGAGC
>NC_087207.1:79213934-79221434 GCF_015104395.2 Macrobrachium nipponense
ATGGTGGAAAGTCATTAAGTAGGATCAGCCTCCTAAAACTTGTTAAGTTTCACACCCATGAATGTGACCCGATCTCGCACCTGCATCCCTGTTTTCATGGTGCCTCGCACCTACATCTCTGATTAAGCCTCTCGAACCTAATTAGAAGAGAAGGCTAGTTTCTACTCTAAGCAGAAAGAGTCTTGTCCATATAGGGGCACCAGCAATGATCATCATTGAGTTGTTTGTAGTGAGCAGATTTGCGGGTGACATCTTTGTGAGTGCAGGTGCTGCATATTCTGAGGAGATGACTTGGTGCACCTTGTCGAAGTGAGGTGATTCATCAGTCTCAGGTGCTGTATTTCTTTTACAGGAAACAGTTTGTGACTTATATTGACTCCCAGGTATATGAGGTCATTTACCATCAATGGATTCATTCATGATGGAGAGATTGTTAGGTGTTCACAGGTGCTTGATGGCCATGGCTTTTGTTTTCTTCGTGCTGATTTTTAATCTAAGCTCTTTGCACTTTTCTTTAGTCATAAAGAGTGATCTTTTTGTTTTGTTTTTTAATTAGATACTTCCAGGTTGTTGGGGACACACCAAGCAGACATCATTCAAAGTAGCGAGATTTTTTATGACATTAAAAAGAAAGGGACTGAGAATTCCTCCTTGTTGGGTTCCATTTTCATGTTCAATGAATTCTGAATACGCTGCTTTAAAAAAGGCTCTAGCTAATTGATCTTGTATGTGCAGTTGGACACAGGTTTGGTTGGCACACCTCGGTCTGAGCGAATTGCACCCCTTTTACCCCTTACTGCACTGCGAGTTGTTCTTGTTTGTAGCCCCACCCACCACCTCAGCTATCTATCTGTTTTTACTTCGGGCTTGTTTGATTCATCGTGAAAATCGACGTTCGGAGTATGAACGTTATACCTACGTAAAAGCTTTCTTAAATATACTCAAACCTATAGTATATTTCACTTCCTAAGATCACTCTGGTGGGGCTAGGTAGAAAAGCAGTTGTCAGGTCTGCGGGTATGGAAGGCCTTTTAAAATGCTTTCTGCACAGATAATCCTTCTTGAATATTTGCTTAAAAGCTTGTGAGTCGAGGAAAAGATTTTGCTTTTTACCTTTTTAGTTGTTTTCTTTTACATAATTTTCATTCAGATTTTATTCAATCCTTCCCAAAGATACGAATTTATTTAACCATTCTTCGTATTATTGGTTAAAGTAAATACTACAGTATAAGATTTTGGTAGGACTGTATATGAAGCATCTTTAAGTACTCTTATCTTTTGAAAACTAAAGAACTTTAATAATCATGCTCATTTATTTTTCATCAATACAAAGCTTATGCAAAACATACGAAAACGTTTTTTATATAAGGCTTCATAAAATATCAAGACCAGGTTATTCTTTTTTTTTTAAAGCCCGCCCCCCAGGTTAAAATAACAAAATAATACAAAATTCATAATCCATCCATAACTTCACTCATACAGCGTCAATTAAATTCTATTTCTTAAAGTATCAAGACATTTTCTAGAAAAAAAAAAAAAAAAATCGCGCTCATACCACACATTCATTGACGATAAATAACCGATAGTTTCTAAAGAACACCAGTTACAGGACTTAACCCGTAAGAGGTTACATACTTGTAAACAAGTTTTACTCTCTCTGGTTACGAAAAATTTAGAATTATTTTTCTGGCTTTCTCAATGACAAATGATCTCAAAAAAAAGAAAATTACATTTAAAAAGCGAGAAAGTAGCATTCATAAGGCACACTTCAGCATTTTATGGTTCAAAATCATAAATTTCGCATTAGGGGCTGGCTGCTGAAATATAATCCTTGCGGTGTTTTTGTCCATTATCATTTTTTTTGGCACTCCATACCTCCCTTATAAGTCCCCTGATCCACCATTTTTTTTATCACTCATAGTAGAAGGAGCACTCATCAGAGAGATTAAAGTAACAGAAGGACACAAAGGTTTTACCTCAGAAGATCCCATAAGCCGAGCTTTGATATTAAAAAAAGCTAAGATTGATCCTGCTGACCTGGAGATTATCACAAGAGTTGATTGATCCCATTGACCATCAGCTCAGGATATCAGAGCGAAAAGAGGGGATTAGCAGCTCTCAAGGAAACCAGAACAGCCATCACATAAATGACAGCTCAACGAGAAGTTCCAGAAGACTGCTGGGCCTTGACCCAGGCTGACAACCTACACATCTCTTGAAAATGGGCCACAGAAGGGCCTGAAAGTACTCGAGTGTGGAGTAAAATTAAATGTAAATACTTAGAAGCAAACACGTTACACAGTGATTTTGTGGGTTTCCTTTTCAAACTTTAGAAGAAAACTGAAAGAAGTTTTTGTTTGGATTATTATTATTATTATTATTATTATTATTATTATTATTATTATTATTATTATTATTATTATTATTATTATTATTATTATTATTATTATTGTGGTGTTGCGGGCTCTCGAGTACAGTATAGAGAACCTCTCCGGCAGGTCGAGTTTTCATTGGTTCCTGGGAAGGTGACCCATACGGCGAACGCTTACGAGTCTTGCAGACCTTCTCAGGTGAGGGGTATCACTGGGAGCCTCTTGATTAGCTTCTACCCGAGTGACGTCACCCCTGGTATTATTCTGATAATGTGCTTCACGTCCGGTGTTTGTTTCATGCGCTCTGGTACTTTCGTTGAGTGGTATTTAGGGGAGGCTTTTGCTCGAGTATAAGCAGCGCTTCTAGGAGGCGCAGACGTCGCGGGTCAGGGGCTCTCCCGATGATTTTTACATTCCTGATGATGTCGTCTCTTGTGATGTCTTGCTGGTGTACTGCAAGGGCATGCTGCCTAATGGCGCCCTCCTGGGCGGAGCAGGAGATCCTTTTAGACAGGCGCATCGTCGTCATGCCGATGTAAATCCCAGGGCATCCTTGGGCGGGGCATACGTATCGGTAGACAACGTTGGACTGCTTTAGAGGGTCTCCTACGGGCGGGGGGGAGGGGGGGAGGGGGTTGTTCTTCATCAGGAGGTCCTTCGTACGCCGATTCTTATAGTAAATAATAAGGAACCCTCTCTTCCTTTCCTCCATAGGGCGGACGTGTTCCTCTATTATTTTCTTCATGGCTGCTTCGTCCTCCTTGTATTGGTGGTGCATGAAGGCCTTGTAGAAAAGTTTTATATCCTCCGGGGGTGGGATGTTCCTTCTCTCTTCCTCCGTCATGTACCACTTGTCAAGGGCGGCTCGTGTTTCTCGGTTTACGAGTTTATTTGAGTGCCCATTATTAATCAGCATCTGGGATGCTCGGTCGAGTTCGAGGTGCGTGTCCTGCCACGTCGAACAGTGTGAGAGGGCCCTCCTGACGAAGGGCCTGACGGTGGTGGTCTTGAACCGCGCAGGACACTCGCTATCTCCATTCAGACAAAGTCCAAGGTTCGTAGCCTTGGTGTAGACTGTTGTCGCTAGCTTCTAATTCGTCTTCGTTACAAAAACGTCGAGGAAGGGGAGCCGATCGGTGCTGCTGTACTCGACGGTGAAGTTGAGTGCACTGTAACGCAGGAACTGCTTTCGAAGGGCTTCTACCTCATCCTCTGAGTCAGCTTGCACGAAGATGTCATCGATATATCGATATAATTATTATTATTATTATTATTATTATTATTATTATTATTATTATTATTATTATTATTATTATTATTATTATTATTATTATTAAATTGATTTAGCTTTTTCAACAATTGGATCTTGTAGTCATCTACAACAATTATATTCACAGGATGTCGCAGTAATTTTATGAACTAACAAGCCACGAGGCTTTATATGGTTATTCTTTTAGGATTTTGATTTATCTTCCTCTTAGAACCCACCCATTGTGGGTATGCAGAAGTTTCCTCTTATGGATATGAATAAACTGTAGATTAAAACATGAGATTCCAAATTTTCCTATTTTTCTGGTAGTCAGCGAAATATATAGCTCCTTCTCTATGTAAGAAAGCTGAACAAAAATGTCTCAGAGAACCTGATACCCAGTTGCGTATTTTGGAGTTACCTGGATGTGACTCCCGAATTAAATTATTCCAAAGATAACCTGTTGTAATGTTAGTTTTAAAGAGATCTCAGAAAGATGAGGCCAGTGTGCAGTTTTGGTGATTTAAAACAATGGTCACCTCTCAGTAAACAGGATAATGCTGCCAGCAATGCTACGTTTTTGGTGAAATCTGAGATAATAAAGCCCCATGCATCCCTGATGACACATAACAAAGCTCCTGGAGTGCTGGAAAAAGTTTCGTGATTTGTTCATTGTTCCTGGAGACGGAAATTTTGATGTTTTGTCGTTAATATTGCAAAATTTACCGTTGTTTATAATGATCTGAAACAAAAACAAATAGAAATGTTATAGATTTAAAATATTGTCTATCTATATGACGATTTTGAATTATATTTTCAGTGTATTTCATAAATGATATTTAGTATTTTTAAGGAAAGTATGCAAAGAAACAGAGAGAAATTCCGAATTTACAAGTAAAAAGATGTAACATGAATACTACACAGCAAACATCCGGTTTTTAGCATCTTCGTATATTTCCACTTTATTGTTGGCAAAATCAGGGAAGTTTTTCGCAAGATGTCTTATGTAGTAATATTCACTGTATATACTATTTCATTAAAAGCAATTATGACCATGGAACTGCTTTCATTCAGATTAGTACAAATTTTCAAATCAGGCGGAGGACGTAATTTTGATCCCTGCAGTAGAACTTCCCGGCATATTGATATTAAAACTTCTTATTTTTTAGTTGTGATAACGTCCATTGCTGTGTAGGTTTGCCTAGGGTTCTCATAATGTACAACAACAAAAACGAAAAAATTTAGAATGAGAGAGAGAGAGAGAGAGAGAGAGAGAGAGAGAGAGAGAGAGAGAGGTATCAAATAAATATATCGTTATTGTCATTTTCGTCATTATCAGCGTTAATTAAGAGCTTGATCGGTATGACGGCGTGCGAATTCTTGGAGGAATTGATTTCCCAGCCCAAATGGTTAGGGTTCGAATTTCTTGGACGATGGCAGTTAAGTACCAATGTTTATATCATTCCAAGTAAACATTATCCTATATTCATAATTTGTTTTATGCAGGGCTTTATAGTGAACATCATAAAAACTTAATTACTGTGTGAAACTTTAACCACGGAACGATGCAGATGTCATCCACTCCTACTCTCTTCTGCAGATAAGAACAAGATCACTCGGTTACATGTGTGCACAACGCGTTTACACATACCTGTGGTTATTCCTGTGTTTTACTTGCTTTAAAAAACTGAAAACATCAATGTATCCAGGATAATTTAATGGCCAAGAGCTAATGCCTTCCAAAGTTGATTCAATAAATTCTTTTAAAAGATTAATAGAAAAAATAAAAAGTAATATGCCTTCCAAAGTTGATTCAATAAATTCTTTTAAAAGATTAATAAAAAAAAAAAAGTAATATGCTGTATAAAGCATGAAAATTTATTCCGTTACTTATACCTTCTTTAATTATTTTGCTTTTTACTCTATCGAGTTTTGAAAATCATGCCGAGGTTATGAATTGAAAGTGCTTCCAATGAAGTAATCATGATTTGTATATCTTGTATAAGAGGTGAGCTAAACATAAGAATACGAATATTTTCAAAACAACAAACAGGTTTTGCATGACAGAGCAAGAGAGTATACGGACTCCTCACCAGTCCCTGAGGAACAGCCAACCAGACGTGTCAATACGGAAACGATTAGGAATCCTAATACGATTGGGATCCAACTCAAGTGAGCATATCGCTTGCTTCTCCATGCGCTCGTTATCATCAGCCTTTTGTTATGTGCTACTTGCCCCACTACCTGGAACAAATTTTCATTTTCTTCGTCTGTAAAACCGTGAAATAATAATTCGTGTAATTAATTTCTTTTTTTATGATGTTTGCTACTTAAAGAGCCGCAAATTACCTCCATGGATTTCAAGCATGCATTACAGCGTGTCGCAAGTAATACGCAGCTGTTGAATATTGCACACGCTCATAAACTATGTGCATAAGAGTAGCAACGGGAAAGTTGTGTGTTTCATCTACGTTTTTAAGTCCACTCCATTTTAACCAGCTTCTAAGAATGTATGTGGAGGACTATGGCGGGCTTTGCAAAATTGAGGTAGGATAAACAGAAAATTAAAGATCAAAATGGGAGGAAGGAAAGCGAACTTCGACTAAATTAAATGGTCAATTGTGAGCGAAACACTCTTTACCTTGAAGCCTTTAACGTGTGGAAAATTTTCAGTGATTGTAAATGCTCACTATACCTCAATTTCATCCAATCTATAGAAAACAATAGACGAACGAAAATCTTCCCGTATTCGAGAACTGAAGAACTATTGGGAAATACGACTGTTTGCTTCATGTAAGAGAAGAAAAATGTTTTTTGGAGGCTGCCGGGACAAAAAAAAAAAAAAAAAAAAAAAAAAAAAAAAAAACTAGGTATTCAATTTCAAAGGCATTCTTAACACCTTAAAAAAAAAGACCAAAAACTGTTCTCTGTGCAACAAGAGGAAAAAGAGAAAAAAGTGGTAATTGGAAACTAGATAAAGAACGGTCTCAGAAAAACAAGGTATTATAAAACTAGGTAAACAGTAATGGAAAACCAAGCAAGTGAAATTTGAAATAATAAAAGGCAACTCTTTAGTGTAACACAATAGAGGAAATTATGGTACACGACTATTTGAATGCTTTATTTGAATTATAATTTTAGAATATTCATATAGGTGGATACCAGGAAGTACTAATATATACGAATGATAATATTGCAATTTTCCCCCAAATCACCTTTGTCTCTCAGTAAAGGATTTTATGGGTTAAAAATGAACTTCGATGATATTGCTACAGAGTAGAGAATCGAAGTATACACATTTTTGGTAAAAGATAGTTAACTTTTACTCCAAGGAATTCAATAACCTAAGCTCATCCTCTGTATATTCTTTCCCTTGTCACAAAGGTTTTTGAGAAAATTTATTGCTGCACACATTTCCAGCTTTTTTTTTATTTGTTTGCATGTTTACTAACTTCCTTTCTTTCAAGTGGACACCAGTTTTCTAGATTCCCGATTTCCCAAGCTGTTTAACAAGCTGAATATGCTCATGATTTGTTCATTAATACATCGCAGAATTACAAAATATCGTTTCGATATCTCGAGGACCGTCTCTGTTCCTCATTTATCTCATATGCTTCATCCTTATCGCTGGAGAATAATTCATTTAAGTTCATATCTTTGTTCCACATTAGATCTTGATAAGTAAAGAATACCATTAGATTTTGCATTTGTGATCCGCATTTATCTACTTAGTTCTTATCCAAATTTTACGAATAATACTCCGTCACTAAATTGCTTTTAATGAACCCACAGTGCAAGAACTTCCACAAAAAAACACTCAACCCCTTATGCCCCCAAAAACAGCCCCCCAAAAATCGAGTTTCCCCCCGCCCCCTAGAA
>NC_087207.1:79226434-79236434 GCF_015104395.2 Macrobrachium nipponense
ACTTCTATAACACATTACCTTGGTATACCAATTAATTTTCTGCTGCAACCTCTAAAATTCACTATATTCCTCCAATATTCACTATATTATTCCAAAAAAGGCGCCATTACAAACTTTTACAATGCTCAGATTCTACAAATAAACACTAAGAATAAGATAAATCTAAAATTTATGAGTGACCGACCACTAAGTATGCAATCTTAATGTTAATGTAAAATCAAAATTCTCTCGCACAAGAAGAGGCAATAGAGAAGAGAGAGATGAGGAGAGATAGAGGAGATGAGAGAGAGAGATAAGGACCAAAAAAACAACACGGATTGGCTCATCTGATATCCGAATGAACAAAAAATGCTCTCGTTGTATGGAAACTTCGGAGTGGACCTCATCTAAAATGGCTGGGCCGAATCATTTCAGATGAGATACAGCTATTATTTTAACAATTCTCTTTTAAAAGGAAAAAAAGAGAGAAAGTGGGATTACAATTATAAATAAGCTTTATTATTACACTGTTTCAGACATTAAAAGTCCTTGAAATGAAAGGAATAATTATATAATTTTCTCGAATGAAATTAATGTCGCCATTTCCGTGAATGACGTAACAAACTTTTTCCATTTCATATTTAAGGTACTCTTGGGCCAATAAACTCTCATTTGACAAATCGAGAGATATAAGAGTTAATTTACCAATAAAATTCTAACATGACACAACCATCATGTTTTTACAAGTAAGACGAACGAGCAATACTGGTTTGCTGAAGATTGCATGTGCATCGCCAGATTAAAATGTTTTGAAAACAAAACGACAATCAAGTTGTTTCTTATCTCAAGTGATGACAGAAATTTCCTACTTCAAACGAGGACAAAATGCTGGTTTTTTTCTCTATTCATATTCTACATTATTCCTTAACTTTAAAAAAGGTTTTTTGATAATTCTGAACACACGTTTTCTGAACAGGTTAAATCTAAGCAATTAATATTGAATCTGAAAATATTGCAAACACTCTTACAACACTTCATATTATTACTGAGGGGAAGATATGCGTTGTGAAGGCAACCACATAAGAATATACGCACACACACACACACACACAAACAAACACACACACACACACACACACACACACACACACACACACACACACACACACATATATATATATATATATATATATATATATATATATATATATATATAATATATATTATAATATATATATATATCAGTCCTGCTTCGTATAGAATGTAATGTTGAAAGGCCTCGTAGCAATTTTATTACATTGTTTCATTTTCCTTTGTGGATTTTGTCTTTTTACTTATATATACTACATACAAATACATATGCATGTAAGTACATCTATGTTACACACACACCCATACACACACATAGTATATATATATATATATATATATATATATATTAATATATATATTATATATATATATGTGTGTGTGTGTGTGTGAGTGTGTGTGTGTGTGTGTGTGTGTGTTGTGTGTGTGGTGTGTGTGGTACTAGATGTACGTACATGCATATGTATATGTCTGTGTATATATAAGTAAAGACAAAATCCACGAAGGAAAGTGAAACAATGCAATAATTGCTACGAGGCCTTTCAACATTACATTCTATACGAAGCAGATTGATATATGTATGAAATTGTTTAGTTTGCAAAGAAAGCTCGTATGAATTTCAGATAAGGATTATAAAGGATAATAGTACTTGTAATCCAACGCACTAAAAACATAGGTACGGTTAAGAGGTTTACAAAAGATTAAGTCCAACTGCTCGGAGAAGGAACAAGATAATAAAAAAGATCATCCAGGGTGGTGATTGACTACTAAAACATTTTAATAAATACAATTCAATTAATCTAATTTTTTCAAACAATAAAATATTTTTACAAAGTGAATATTTTCACAAACACAAAAATAATATTAAACATTAAGATGTAAAGAAAATATCTTTAAGGTAACTAATTTATAATTAAGTCAGTGGTTTTATCCTTAAGGTCATTCTTAATCTATGGTCCATATAATATAAACCAGAGTTAAGGTTAAAATTACAAGTGGAAATAAGTTGTATATTGGCAGATTCTAAAGATTTTTGTGAAAAGAGACTTTGGATCTAGCAATCAGTGAACTGCTGATCCAGTTTATCTTTTGGAGGGTTTTACTTCTATGAATGAATATTGCATGGATGTTTGCCCAGTTTTGACAGACTACATATGCTGTTTGATTCTTATTTCTAAATCCTTGCTATATTGGAGATATGAAAAAGAAGGGCAGTGCAAACATGAAAATTATCATTTTGTTTCTTTCTGGGGATAACTTTTTATCAGTATTCCTTTTATTGCGTTATTACAGGCGAAAACAAAGTTGACATTAAAGGAATTTAACAATGATTTTATGGTTACAAAACCTTTGAAATAAGGCAAACTAAGAATATTTTTTTAAGTTTCTTTCTCCACGTTACTTTCACTATAAAACTTTTTTGTGGCTTTATTATAGCAAATATGTAATGAATGAGAAGGTTAACATAAATTTCTTGGGAAACGAAAATGCCCAATGCTCGCAAAAATATAAAACAAAAAATATTGATTTGATATTAAAATGGTGACCTGAAGAAAAATGTCCATAAGTTAGTAGGTTTCCTATAAATATTAAATTTACATTAAAATGGTTCTTTGTGAATTAAAACATCTACGAAAGGCAGGCAATTTTCTTTTTCCAATTCTAGAGTAAACTTAATTGATGGTACCTGGTATTCAAATTAGAGAATAAATCATATGCATTAATACCAGCAGCAAAAAAGCTAAAATATCGGCGACATATCTATACACTTACACAAAAATATAAATGGTATTATGTAAATAGCTTTTTTCAATAAACTTAAAATCACAAATGCACAACCAAGTGGGTGAAACAATATGACTTACAAGTAGAGGTAATTCATGATGGGTTAGTTCGTTACTAAGGTACTCTAAAATAGAGCTATTGGGACTTTAGTGAAAATAGAAAAAATATTAAAACTATCGAATCTATTATTGGGGCAAAACGTGATTTTGTTTGATTAATTAAATAACTCTTGAGAATTATATGTGAGAATCGGAGATAGTTCCAAGTAACGGGGACAAGAGCTTTACACTATATTTCGAAAGTTTATATGATATCGAGCCAACAGAATGATAATAGGACGCATAAGATCATATTCTTTGTGCATTTTTACTAATCCATATAAGTAAGGTTACGAGGGAATTCCGACAGACTATTGACCTATTAGTTCCTTTTTATCTTTAAAGACTTTTTTCACTGTGCTACCAAAATTCTTTATGACTTGATCAAGGAGATTTTTTTTTTCTTTTTAGTTTTTTATTTTTTTTTTTATAACGTCGTATCATCTGCCAGTAGGACTAGCATACATAATATGCAGTCAGATTTATATAAATTATGATGCTATTTCACTTATCAGGTTTTGTGATGTGGATTGTATTGTCTTATTCTAAGATCGGTCAAACCGTTCTAACCTTCATATTTCAACTCCCTTCCCAAACCCAGGCCCCCATCCAACTAGGTCACTGCTGAGTTGGGAAAGTTAAGGAAAACACGTTGGTATGCAAGGCAGGTATTCTGCCCAGATAAATTCTTAGGCATAGCGGTACTTAGGTTCTATCTTCCCTTATTGTGTGGCCTGGTCGGCATTTGTCTGATCTTTCAATTGAAATACTTGGTTTCGATCGCGATGTGTGTCAGAATGTTATTTCTGTTCCACAGGTAACTTCATCTTGTTCACTCTGAAAGGATAATTCGAATGAATGCTATCATTTGGGTCACTGCTGAGTTGGGAAGTTAAGGAAAACAGGCTGGTGTGCAAGGCAGTTAGTCTGGCCTGGTATAACCTTAGACACAGTAGCACTTACTATTCGTTTCAAGGACAGTTTTTTTTTTCTTAATAAATATCTTTTCAAAAACTGATATTTGATTCGAAATGGAGTACTCTAACCAGTATACAAGACACCTCCCACTATATTTTGGTAATATAGCGTATTGTCAAGTGTGTTAGTTAAGGTGCTCACTCTTAAATTACAAGGCATTGCCAACTTAACCACCTATGCTTTCAAACGTCATTTAACCCCATGCCCATCCCTTCCTACCTCCCTCCATCCCTCTCCATTCATCTCCTCATCTCTCCCTCAACCAACTTTCTTGTCTATTATTATTATAAATAATAATATTGGATGTTATAAATATGTTGGTTTTTGTAGATTGTGTTAATTTAATTATTATTGTATTTTCTTATCCATATATTATAATATGAGCAAGGCTAAGAGCATATTGGCCGTCACCTGTTCACCAAGGCCATAAGAGACAAGGTCTGCTCACTTCCCCCAAATCCCCAATTAAGTGGAGTTTTGCCTGCTTCCTTTTTATGTCAGCAAGTGAATTTCCATAAAAAAAAATTGAATGGGTATAATTTGAGTGGAACTACTATCACTATCATAATATCATTGCGTATCTGTTTCTCTCTTCGCATCACACTACAATATCGCTTCTGCTAATCTAATGCCAGGATTAAGTATGTAATTCTAGCACTGTTCGGAGGTTAATAAATAAGTAGAGTTTCATGCATATTTAATTAAATTACTTTTCATTACTGTAAATTAACACTATATTCATATACACATCTGAGATAGGTTACAAAAAGATTTTTCTTTGATTTTTCTTTTATTTCTCACAGTTTGGGCAGTCGTTTATGAAAAATACCTAAGCGTTACCTATTAACCTATTATCAGGCATTTATCACACAGGGTTTTTTTTTAAGAAGGTACCCAGTTCTTACCTCATTCATAATGTCATGACCTCTTTTCTCCATGACAATCAGTTCATAAAATACTAAAACGAAATGGGACTAGGGACTGATGGCCTGTAACAACCAAAGGGGTGGATGTAAAAGAAAATACTAAGTACCATAGCCTAGTTTATTATAAAAAAATTATATTACATATGTACGTTGAGTACAGGCTTTAGAAAGCAGACAAAAAATTAATTGCAGTTATCACAATTAACCATACAGAATGTAAAATAAATTCCCGATGAGAAACATTTAAACGCCTTTGAGTTCCAAAGCATCAATTGGCAGAAAAATGTCTAAATCAGCAGCAATACTTATCCAATAATACAATATTAACAATACACTTTCAAGTCGACTACAGAATAATACAATGTAATAATGAAAGATAACATACATTGCATAAAATAAAAGAGCCACACTTTTGCTCAATTATTAACCACCCAATACTAGTAAATATACACTGAAAACTGTAAGAACCACAATCAAAATTCCTCGAGGCCGACCATCAAATATAACAATGTTCAATGCGATAGCTTTGAAGCTGCCACGGAAGAATACTTCTGACCAGAGGGCTATGGGTTAGCCACCACCTCGTCCTCAGAAACTGGATTGAGTCCTCCTCAGCGATCGATAACTGCTGCATCAAAATCCATCACCAGCAACCAGGTGATCCTCCGAAACTGTTGCTGCTGTGGTCTCGACGGAACATTGTCGAGGACCTGCCGATCTGCTTTCCAAAACCTGACTAATTGTCACTCGCAACGTGACAAAAGTAGACTCGTCTCCGGACAAAACAAGAGGGCAGTTAACAAATTGAAACAAGGTTGTTTTCAAGTCCAAGAACCTGACAATAATCAGTTCAGAATTTTTTTTATGTCTTTCACAGGTTTGTCTCTCTATTTTGCAGCATCTGTAAACTGTCAGAATTGAGGAGTCGCTCGTTTTTTTATTCCTTGACGACAATAGGCCAAAAATGGTGGCGATATATATTTATCAAAGGAACTATATATCTCCAGTAATATAATCTGAATATACTTGTTGCTTATGAATTTAAATGATTCAGAATGAAAATATATAAAATTGAAGCGAATATTGTTTGTTTCATTTGAACACACACACACACACACACACACACACACACACACACACACACTATATATATATATATATATATATATATATAATAGATAGTAGATAGATAGATCGATAGATATATGCAACTGTAATATCCGGAAGGCCCTCTTAACTTCTTGAATTCTTTGCTCAATTTTGGATACACTGTTACAAACAAATTCTGAAGATCCAAGTTCTAAAATTTTTTTTAAGGAATTGTGAGGTCCGATACCGGGAAAAACGTACCCAGGTCTATTACCACAAGAGACCACGTTGACCGACCTGACCACGAAAGGAAGGATAAAAGTCTACTCCATCTCATACTATCGTTTTCTCGATATATTTATTTGAGTTGGGATAGAATCGTTCATCAAACATTGTAGCCAAGTGGGCAATCATTTGTATTGGTTTTTTAGGCTGTATATATATATATCTATATATATATATATATATATATATATATTATATATATATATATATATAATATATATATATATATATATATATATATTATATATATAATATATATATGTATATATATATATATATATATATGTAATATATATATATATATATGTATATATATATATATATATATATATACATATATATATATATATATATATATATATATATATATATATATATATATATATAGTAGCCAGGGGAAGGGCGCAGGAACATTACACATCCATTTGATACATTTATTGTCAACGCGTTTCTGACCCATGGTCACATCATCAGGACATCTATATAAAAAGGAATCCGAGCACATAATTAAAAGAAACATATACAAAGCATAAGAAAACTTCAATGGAAAAAACTAAGTTAAACTTAAATACTGAATCACACTTAAATCATTTACACATTAAAAACCAAGAAGTTTAAATGATCCTTAAAACTAAACTCAATAAAAGAAAAAATAAAGGTTAAAAAAACGAACTTAAAATGAAGAGCAAGGCGCACCTCTCAAAATGACAGAACACAAACGCACTAAAAGAATACACAAGAACAGAAAAAGAAGGCGGACAAATACAAACAAGCTAGTTATGCTATGAACAAGGGAACAGCCGATGATTGGCAATTTAACGTAGGTACAATTCTCTTTATTAGCAGACTTTCCAAGAGAAGCAGTTCTCCAGGTTCCTTTGACTTGGCCAATTAGTTTTAAAGTTGTCATATTTGATCGATGTCTTGCAACTTCTAGCGTGCGATCTTATATTGGAAAGTTCGGGATTAGACAATCTGCAGCCCGTACGATAACTCACGCCCATGTGAGAATCGGCCCTGACCTTGAGGAGACGCCGAGTCGAACCAACGTAATTCCCGGAACTACATCCGGGGCACTTGTACTCATATACGACGCCCGACGTCATCAAAGGACAGAGCCGATCCTTGAAGGAAACAAAGAGCCAATAGTTTTAGGATTTTTTGGAATTTTTGGAATTTTATATTTAGAGCACCAATATGATTTTCAATAATTTTAGCACACTGCTTGGCAAAGTTTTGATTGGTGGGTAAAAAAACAAAAGCTTGCGTATATAGTAAGTTTCGGTACGTTACATTAGGTTGTAAGGGTGCAAGTTTTTTATCAAGAACTTTCTTAATAACCTTAAGTACTAGATGGGCAGGGAAACAGTTGTTACGGAAGTAGTGCTTAAGGAAGAGAATTTCAGAATGAAAAGAGAGCCAATTAGAAGTTAGAGATAGAGCCCGATGTACCAAGGTATGCACAGAATTAATTTTAAAATTAATGAAACAAAAACTATAAAAATTGGAGCCGAGTCCGGTGAATGTACTTTTCCTAAAATGGTCGTGTTAAAATGATCATTGTCCTTAGTAACTAAAAACATCAAGGAAAGCCAACTTACCGTCTTGTTCTTTTTCAATAGTAAAATTAATATTATTATGGAAGTTGTTGGCTAGGTTTAGGAATCTGTCAGCATCATATTCATTTTTCAATAGAACGAATGTGTCGTCTATATACCTGGCGTAAAATAATGGGACAGAAGGACAAGGGGCACTCCTCCATTACTTGCTCCTCCAGGGAACACATGAAAATGTTGGCAAAGGTGGGGCCGAGGGGAGACCCCATCGCCATCCCATCGATCTGTTCAAAAAGATGGTTACTAAAAACAAAGGCCGTGTCCAGCACGGCTAATTCTAAAAGTGTTTTAAAAAAAAGATTCATAATTAAAATTACAATATATAAAGTCAGGTGTAGGGAAACAATTTGGTTAAAATAAGATCAATGGTTCTCCCTCACAGGAACGTTAGTAAACAAAGAGGGATTCTACATCTAAAACTGACCATATACAAATCTGAGTCTTGTGAGAGGATCTTATGTTTTAAAATCTTCGGAGTTTCTTAGGGTATACTCATTCCGGGTCAACGGCTCCAATAAAGGTACCAGAAACTTAGCAAGCTTGTAGTTGGGCGTATTGTAGGAGGCTAGGATAGGGCGGAGGGGAACCCCTTGTTTGTGGATCTTAGGCAGGCCGTACAGGATACCAAAGGAGGACCCACTGGAAAAAAGATCATCATAAGTTTTCTCATTTATTATTCCTTCAGTTTTGAGAGTACCGTAAAAATCTATTGATCCTGTCTTCTATCCGGTAAATTTCTTGATAGTTGGGTTGTCCAATTTTAGTGAATTTGGTGGGGTCATCGAGTATCGTGTTCATTTATTTAAATAGTCAGTTTTATCTAAAATAACTACCCCTCTTCCCTTGTCAGGTCTAACAACTATGATGTCTTACGTTTTGATATTATTCTTGAGTAGTTCGTAATCCTCCTTCCTGAAAAGGGAGCCCAGTTAGTTTTTAATTTGGCAAAACGTATTATAGACAACTACCATTAATTCATTTTGTAGGCGTGAGATATCTTTACATAGATCGAGTCTTTTAATACGTTGGAATAGTATTTCCAACGGTAAAAAGAATTGACAAAAATTGGGTTTATAGTTAGGCAAGCAGAAGTCTAACCCGAATGAAGGAGGAGAAATTTTTCCCGTTTAGAAAGTACATATTGTGAGAAATTAAAAACGGTATCATAGTGATTATGGAATTTAGGAAGCAAGACACCTAAATTGGCCAATTTTTTGGCATGTCTGTTTTGTATTGCCATTTAAAAAACTCTGAATACTTTGGTTAAAAGACGGATAAAAATGAACCTATCAATGATGGAAAGAGAGTCGAGTACCTCAGACCTAATGAGTGAATAATATTTGCACAATCTATCGTGTTCCCTCTGTTTACAACCAATTTCATAACTAAGAAGGGTATTTAGTGGTATCGTCGTAAAAGGAAGAATGGTATAAAGATGTCTTGTACACTTTTAATTAAAATCTTATAAAATTCGGAACAATGTTGTTAATTGCACCAGTACCGGAGAAAATCCAAATCCAGAGTAGTTTTTTCTTTCTTCTACATACTTTCTCCAACTGTCGGCACTTCCGTAGGTGGTCCGTCCATAGCGTGATATAATTAACTGTTGAAATGTGTCTGTCCACCAGATCGAAGTTTGAAGATGAATAGGAAAGCATAAAAAAGGTGCTTCACATCCTTTTACGACGATAACACTAAATACCTTCTTAGTTATGAAATTGGTTGTAAACCAGAGGGAACACGATAGATTGTGCAAATATTATTCACTCATTAGGTCTGAGGCTGGTACTCGACTCTCTTCCATCATTGATAGGTTCATTTTATCCGTCTTTTTAACCAAAGTATTCAGAGTTTTTAAATGGCATACAAAACAGGAAACCATGCCAAAAAATTGGCCATTTAGGTGTCTTGCTTCCTAAATTCATAATCACTATGATACCGTTTTTAATTTCTCACAATAGTACTTTCTAAACGGGAAAAATTTCTCCTCTCATTCGGGTTAGACTTCTGCTTGCCTAACTATAAACCCAATTTTTGTCAATTCTTTTTACCGTTGGAAATACTATTCCAACTATTAAAAGACTCGATCTATGTAAAGATATCTCACGCCTACAAAAATGAAAATTAATGGTAGTGTCTCATAATACGTTTGCCA
>NC_087207.1:79246434-79261290 GCF_015104395.2 Macrobrachium nipponense
ACTTAGCAGTCACCTTTTTTCTCTTTCTGCAATTATTTCTTCAATTTGCTATCTCTGTACTTGTGTGATTATTCATAGTAATCCCTTGTCATCTCCCCACAGCTGAGACCTTGTTCGATAAAGTTAAACTTGATCATACAAGTGCAGAGATAGAAAATTAAAGGAATAATTACAGAAAGAGAAAAAAGGTGACTGCTAAGTAAACATGTACCCTACCATAACCCGTCCTTGAATTATGTTTCTTCGTAAGGGCACCGATGGAGAAAGGAATTTCACTCCCAATTCGTCAGAAACTGATCAGAGTAAGTAACCACGTGAGAAAATAAAGCCAGCAATGAATGGGGGAGAGGAGTAAGTTAATTCCTGCCTTTGACTTGTGAGTGGATGATCTGAGAGAGACTGAGGCTCGTTGACCCTTTTTTATTAGCTTCGTTTTGCCTTCCGGCGGTTTTGGATTAATTTTTGGATTTAGGGGCCGACGTACCATTTTCCCTAAAGACACGGGTGAGTGGCAGAAATAAAACAAAAAAGAAGAATATAGATCGGAGACACATAAGAGAGAGAGAAAGGAATACCTTGCCTGTTTCTTTATCGAATTTTACGTTACTGAATGGCAACATGGGGTAAATATATAATACTAAATATATAATACCTCCCCAATGTTAGTATAATTTCAACCCTAGACTGGTTGAACTGGCAAAAAATAATTTTGCAGTGAAGTAATGAAATTTGTTGCACCAGTCATGTAAACCAAGCACCTACACCTATTGACTTGCAACCACGCGTTATAAGTTTATTAATTTGCCATTGGGCGTCTTTGAGAAAGTCCCTTAACTACAAGTGAACAACAAGATAATATTCAAATTATTACAATTTGAATATGATCTTGCCCAGTCGTATTTTCAAAATTTATCTAATGAAAAAAAGTTAATATTAATTCGTTATCATATCTACTTGGGCATATAATTTTATCTCACTAAACTTGACTTATTCTAATCTTATTCTAAAAGAGTTAGTAATAAACTTAGTTCTATTATATAAAAATGCCATCTATTCAACTTAAAATAGTTCATGTTGTTCGGTTTCATTGAAGGGGCACTACAAACATGTTTCGGAGGAGTGTTAGGGACCATGCAGTTTCATAATGTAAATGACCCAGTGCCAGACGAGTAGAAATAAACATAAAGATAGAACTAGAAGGATGGAGTGATTCTCCGATGGAGAATAAGCAAATACAAATAATAAAAAATATGGAATTATTGATCACAACCTTAAAATAAACGATTAATGTACAAAATAGAGTCATGCTTTCAACAACATCGCCTTAGTAGGCCAAGCTAAATACATATATCATTCTAACTGGCTATAAGTATAAGTGTGTTCTATTCGCCCTTAAATAAATACAATGCCAGTGGTGGCACTTATTGTGGGAAGTCTGGGGGCTTTTTAAAGGACATCGCTACAAGCTCGCAGACGCCATCATAGTACTAATTCTAAATGACATACTAATTTTTAATACCAGATTCGCTGCCGAGTGGACCCTGTCTAAGCAGAGCATATAGTAGCGAAAGGTGACTAAGGGGCGATGGTAAAATAGAAGGAAATTATAAATGAGAGGATATGAAAATACAAAAAATAGAATAAGGAGGAAATTGAAGTAGCAGAATCGCGCACTCGTGTCTGGATGGAGAAGATCTGGAATTCTCTTTAAAAATATGGCGGAGAGAGCCTACTGGTTTCTACAAGGTTTCTCAAATTCTCAGTGTCCTCTACCTTTCTTCCTTCGACCTCTTCGAGGTTCGTTTGACGACACTGTGGATGGACTTGAAAGACGTAAGTCTGCAGAAGATGCTTTAATAACATCGGCTCCGACTGCTGCGACAGTCGGAACAACGGCTGTCAACCCCGTGAGTAAAGTTGCATGACATGGTCCCTGACGTTCCTCAGACAAATGTTAGGCACTGGGTCTCTCCTTTACTTTTGACAAATCTTGTGACTTTATTTTTCTTTTTTAAAATAAAGATAACTAAGTTTTTTATTTAATTTATTGATGTTCTTTTAATGTTATTTTCATTTATAATATTTGAGGCGTCTAGCGCTAAAACCCACACTCGCCACATTTTAATAAATAGAAAAAAAGGCCTTTAAACTTGTTAATTTAAAAAGGCCATAACTTTTATTTTTCAAGATGTTTTCTTCAGGTTTGAATTTTTGGAATGTTTAGGACCCCAAAAATATGATGTTATATATGAAAAAAATTAGACGTGCACAATTTGAATGACTTATTGATTGCATGATTGATTGTAAAATTGATGATCAAAATAAATGCTGAAGTTTACAAAAGTACAGATTATTGCTGTAAGACCCTTATAAAAGCACATGATTATTGTTTATTTGTATTATTAATACCCCGGGAATGACCAAGAACATGATTGATGGTATGACTGATTGCGC
This sequence comes from Macrobrachium nipponense, assembly GCF_015104395.2. Lineage (NCBI taxonomy): Eukaryota > Metazoa > Arthropoda > Malacostraca > Decapoda > Palaemonidae > Macrobrachium > Macrobrachium nipponense. Next base: position 79,248,889 of record NC_087207.1, read on the forward strand.
GAAGTATGATTGATCGCATGATTGATGAACAAAATTAATGCTAAAGTGGTCATCAGCAGAGGATCCAATAGGGGGGGGGTGGTGGTGGGCGGGCGGCAAGGGTAGGAGGATTGATTGAGCCTGTTCCGCCTGACAGGTTCATAATCCCCCATGTTGTGGAATCATTTTTATCCTCAGAGCCACATTCATCAGGCTGTTCCTGCCCTGGCCCCACTGCACCTGCCTCTGCTGGCATGACCAGCTCTTGATGTTGCTGGATGAGATTTCAAGATAAGACTGTTTGGTTGTAAACATGAATGGCAGTAATTTTTTCAAATCCTTTACTCTTCCCAGGCTGCAAGGCAATATCTACCAGGTACTTCTGTGGTAGAACAACAGCACTGAGGTTCAGGTCTCCTGTCTGTTTGGGCCTTCCCCATCCAATGCGTCCTTTTTTTAAGGGGACTATGTCGCCTGAATTACTGTCATCAAAACTGTAGCTATACTTCAGCCTGTATGAAGAATGCTCCTTGACTGATAGGACAATTTGGGAAGCCTTCTTAAACAAACCGATTGGTCTCCTAGTTACATAACTTTCCAGAATCTTGATGTCCTTAAAGTGGGTCTTGTCCATACGATGCACCTTGATACGGTCCTCAGACATGGCTTCTTTCATGAGGCTGGCATAACAATCTGGAGTCTCTATCTCTGGCTGTCAGTGGAAACTCTTCAAGGACTCCAATTACAGGGTGATGATGCACCGAGTTATGTAGGAAAAGTTTCTCCTTGTAATATACATATACATAAAAAGGTCCCAGATGAGCTATTATATTGGTAAAAAGCAGGATCCATAACAAACATCAGCAAATCCACAACATACTTACACACACGTACAGACAGACACGTACAGACACACATATATAGATAGATAGATAGATACATACATACATACATAATAAGTGATCTCCTTATTAAAGTCCAGCAGGTTCAAAATAAAAACAAGAAATTGGGTTGGAATGACTGACGACAGATCAAAGAGGACTGAACAAAACACAAAAATAACCTTAATATGAATTTATTTACAGGCTAAATTTACAAATTTACGATTGGGACCAGGTTTTGGGTGGCAAAAATAGACAGTAATCAGTTATCAAAATAATCAATAAATCAACCAAAACCAAACATCAGTAGTGAATATCACACTAAACCAGAGCATAAACTTGCTCGACACAAGAAATAGTTATGAAAATTACAATAATATCATTAACAGAGCCATACACTTGTTTGGCAACAAAAATCATTAAACCGAATTAAAACTAGGCAATCACACCGGCAGCATAAACATGATGGTAAACAACAACACAAATAAGGAGCACGAAAACCAAAAATATATAACAATCACATAACACCCAAGCACCAATATTATCAAACAGACAAATTCACAAGAATTGTTGAAGACAGAAACGAACGAGTCCTCATGCTCTTGTAGAAGTCAGTCCTCCCGTTGAAGTCACAAACGACTCCCAACTGCCCCAATACTGCCAGGTTACTGTTGCCTTCTAAGCCAAAGGTTCCCAGAACCTCTCAGATCGCCATCCAAAACCTGTCTACAGCTGTCACTCAGACCACGACAAAAGTAACTTCGTCACCATGACGATAAACACAGGCAGATAAGGAAAACAATGCAACAATCGTAATGGCTGTTTAAAGTATATAACGATTAACCGTTGAAATATATATATATAATATATATATATATATATATATATATATATATATATATATATATATATATATATATATATATATATATATATATATATTGCAATTTCACCATGGTCCCTTTGGTGATATATACAAAAGATCCTCACATGAAAATGAAAGATGGAGGTACTGAAACTTTAAACTTTTAAATTTTATTACAGGGTAATGAACAATTTTAAAAGAACAAATTACACAAGAAAGTAACATGAGGCCAATAATAACAGTGAAACAAGCCAACAACATATTTAAGTATGCAAATAAACATTGTTCAAAACAAAGACGTACTTAGTGGAAATATGCAGTTACTACAAACCACAATACAAAACTATGTTTGTAAAATATGTAACAACTCGTTTAACTTTTAAATCATCAAGAATGAAGCTCTTTAACAATTCGTCCATCTCAAAAAGACCATCGCTCATATTCATGTTACTAAAAGAACTAATGAGGCATCCTTCAACTAACAATCTGTCATGCATTGATAAACTTCTATAAGGTGTTCAAAGTCTCTCACGTGACAAAAAATGGCACTTGAACTGTTGGCAACCCGTAAATTAGATTTATGCTGTTTACCTCTCTTACTAGTTCCTCGTTGGACGAGTGGTTTTCACACTCGCCTACCAATTCGGTGGTCTGAAGTTCGATTCTCGGCTCTGCCAACGTGGAATCAGAGGAATTTATTTCTAGTGATAGAAATTAATTTGTCGATATAATGTGGTTCGGATTCCACAAAAACTGTAGATCTCGTTTCTAGGTAACCAATTGGTTCCTAGCCATGTAAAAATATCTAATCGTTCGGGCCAGTCCTAGGAGAGCTGTTCATCAGCTCAGTGGTCTGGTAAAACTAAGATATTCTTAACTTAACTCTCTTACTTTGTTCCTTCCCAGATTTTCCAATATAAGGCAAATTGCAAGCAGAGCAGTTAATTTTGTACATCCCTCCTTTTGGCATTACTGGTTTATTACAAAACAATGCATTCTTGATAGATAAAGGATTGCTAAAAACAACATTTATTTTCAGACATTTCAGGCTACGTACAATTGATAAAAATTCACCGTGGTATGGCAAAACTAAAATATTTTCAATTTCAAAATTACTTGAGCTTTTGTGACAATAAAATGATTTTTTGGCACTTTGGAGGCAACTATCAATAAAATACCTTAGGTTACATGATTCTCTCGCAATTTTATTAATGTTCTGAATTTCCTCTTCTAAGAATTCAGGATCACAAATTCTGTATGCTTGTAAAAACATGCCTGAAAAGACTGTTCGTTTTATCTTGCGGTGATGGCTGCAAAAATTATGAGTGAAAGCATTTACTTCTTTTGGCTTCCGGTATACTTTGAATTTAAATCCGTTCTCGGTTCTCATAACGACTGTGTCAAGAAATGGTAGGGTTTTATTCTATTCTATTTCCAGTTTGAACTTTATGGATGGAACCAGACCATTCAAAAGTTCTAGAAACTCCAAGGGGTCACGATCCCTTGGCCACTGGCATATTATGTCGTCGATGTATCTGTACCATGTCAAAGTAAACGTAATGATATTTGGTAGGTATTTGATTTCGTAAAATTCCATATATATATTTGAGAGAGTTGCAGATAAACAACTTCCCATTGCCAAACCAGAAAGCTGTCTATAAAAACAACCATTAAACGTAAACGTATTGAATATTTATATAATTAATTTTTTCTTGTAGAAACTGTAGCAGATCAGCAATGGGCACTTTCGTAAACAATGAATTGACATCAAAACTAATTAACCTGCAATTTGTATCTTTGACTTTCAACTTTGTTATAAGGTCTTCCGCATTTTTAATTTGCGCCTCTGATATATTTCCTATAAGCGGATTTAACAGAGATCCTAACCATTTTGACAAATGATAAGAAGTTGAGCCTATCGAACTGATAATGGGTCTGGTTGGTTTGCCTTCTTCATGAATCTTTACTGCGCCATACATATAAGGAAGAGTGGCATCAACGGCAGAGAATTTCTTGGATATTTCATGGTGTGACTTTAACAAAGATTTCACGGTACTATTATAATACTTGTTAACTTTATAGGTGGGGCATCTTATTAGTTTTTCATAAGTGTCATCATCGGATAAAAGTTTATTAGCCTTTTTAATATAAGAATTCTTATTCAGAATAACGATACAGTTTAACTTATCAGCCCTAGTTATATGAATATCTTTATTAGCTCTTCAGCTCTTAAGTGCCATTTGGAATCTCAAAGGTATAGTATGTCTTAATTTTGAATTGCACACAGCATGTACACATTCTTTTGCAATCAAAATATTGTCAGAGTTTACTTTTTAATTTTTTGTTTTTTCCAAGTTTATGAAACCTTTTGCTACTGAAAAAAATATCGACTTTGTTCCTAGTAAAGCAAAAATTCATACCAAATCCTAAAACAAGTTTTTCATTATCACTGAGTTCATATGAAGATAGTTTCACGTATAAGTCCGGGTTGCTATTTGTTGTCCACACACTATCCCGAAATAGACGTTCCAATTTCCCATGTAAGTTATTTTGATATGCCACTGCTGCAGATCGCAGCAGTGGCATATCAAAATAACTACGGTGTATACATTATCATTTATAATGTCCCATGTCCGAGAAGGCCCCATGCTCCAAATTACGCAATCACATCGGTAAACAAGACATCGGTAGAACAAGATTATCCCTACATTTCTTCAGAAATTGCAGTTGTCGTTTCATCAAAGATTTCTTGTAGTTGTAGAGGAGCGGTTTGCACACAGGATAGAGTCGAAAGATCTTACGCAGCGTCAAGGGGCGCGGGGGTTCCATAAGTCTTGCAATTCCACAATGGTTCCGTTGGTGAAGTATATAAGAGATCCTCACGTGAACATGAAAGAAGGAGGTACCAAGACTTTCAACTTTTATTCCAAAGTAATCTTCAGGGTACAGAACAATTTTAAAAGAACAACTTACACAAGAAAGCAACATTAGGCAACAAATAACAATGACATAAGTCAATAACCTGATTAAGTATGCAAATAAACATTGTTCAAAGCAAAAAAACGCACTTAGCGGAAATATACAGTTACTACAAATCACAGTACAAAACTATCTGTTTGTAAAATATTTAACAACTCGTTTAGCTTTTAAATCATCATGAATAAAGCTTTTCAACAATTCGTCCATCTTAAAAAGACCATCGCTCATATTCACGTTACTAAAAGAACTAATGAGGCATCCTTCAACTAACAATCTGTCATGCATTGATGAACTTCTAATAACACACACACACACACACACACACACAAATATATATATATATATATATATATATATATATATATATATATATATATATATATATATATATATAGATATATATATGTATATATATATATATATATATATATATATATATATATATATATATATATATATATATATATATATATGTATGCAGAAGAAGTGATTACGGGCTCCCTTTCTTGGTTGACCGACTCCGGGGCCGATTTGCTAGCCAAAGCTTTTGGTGGAGCTTCCTTTATGGTTATGTATGTCCTGGGGAATTCTGGGTGGAATTGGCTCTGCTGCTTTCGGCATTGGTAGCGCCCTAATCTTGCCTTGGCACTGGCACTGAGGCTGTTCATGGCGGAGTAAGAGGATTCAAACATGACTTAACGCACATAAGGGCAGAACATGGCACTGACTGATGCCTTCAAGTGGTGCTGGATGTGTAGGGGCAGGTCTCAGAGGACTGCAGAATCGGTCTGGAGCGATGTAAGGGTGGGATCCCTGAGACTGTTGAAAATAGGAGGCTTAATATATTTTCCTAACAAGACGACTTACTCGCTGGGAATGTATGTACTCACTGCCAAAATACATATTTTTGAACGGTTAGGTCATGTGATCCTCCACTAGGTGATAGACAGGAACATTCTAATATAGTTGAAGCTTTCTGTTGAAATTAATTCATGCCTCTCAATCCTCGCCCGAGGAGAAACTTTGTCTTCTCGGATTATGGTTGTCTGCACACCAGAGTCATCGAATGCTCAGACCTGCTGGGCAGGAAATAACGACCTCTGGGGAAGTGCGACAAATTTGGGGCCCTAAGCTGGGCACATAGAGTGACAGGTTCATCACTGCCATAGCGATGGCGGGGGGAGCGGGGGGACAGTACTTTTGGGGCAATGAGCCAAATAAGAATTGTGCCCATGAACTTTGCATGAATCACAAATGCTCCTGCTGTAATCAGGCTTTGGCCGCTTGTTCCTCTGTCAGTGGTCATTATTCTTATGATTCTGGTAATTTCCATTCTGAGAGGGAGCAGGGGTCAACTGCGGAGGATCTGGTTCAAAGTTACACAACACTGCGGAGTGCCCAGGTTTGTTACAACAGCAGCACATATGTTTTCGCAGCTGATCATTTTGGTGCTGTGTCATCTGAGAGTTGGCAAGATGGGGAGCAACAGTGTGGATTTTCGTTGTTTAATGAACTCTGTAGTGGGTGGTGGGTGTCCCAGACATCTGCCCACTTACAACACTCTTCAATCATTTGGGATTTTTATTCACCAAGTAAATGGCCAGTTCAGGGGGGGCAAATGACAAGAAATCATCTAACTGGAAAAGTTTAAGGATCTCTTATGCAGAAACAGCTTTGGATGCCCTTGTCCGCCTCTACCTGGACTCCTTCAGCATGCTCCTCCATTTTTGTCTCCAGCTATTGGGGTTATTTTCAAGGCTTTGATGATGGCTTCCCTTACACGAGCGAGATCTCCTTGCTCATGAATGGGGAGGGCTTGGAAGGCGATGGCCCCTTACCTTTGAGGTGTTTTCCCAAGATGAGTGATACTTCAGCGGGAGGAGGTTGGAAATTCTCCGGGACCTTTTCTATGTGGTCGAGTCAGGCCTCCGGCTCGAATTCTTTCCATGGTTGGATGAGGGTAACTATGCTACAAAGTGTGGAGTGTGATGACTGGGAGGTAGGGGGCTGTATTCCAGTGATGTCCCTAGCCAATTGGTGAACCCTTTCTCCTGCCTTCTCTGCCCTTTCTGCTGCCTCCCTCCTCTCATGATATTCTCTTTCTTTCTCCCTTTCTGTTCTTCCTTTTTCCCTTTTTACCCTTTCTTCTTCCTTTTCTACGTGCACTTTTTAACTCTCCTTGGCTTTCCCTGCTTTAGTAAAATCTTTAATTTCCACTACTGAAGAATGGGCTTGAAGGTGCATGGATGGGAATTTCTCAGTCTAACACAGGCACTAAACCCTTGGAATGTAGTCCCTGTGGAACTAGGAATGGGGCTGAGGGCTCTAGAAATGGTAGGCACAAAGCCTTAGAACATGCGAGCTCAAGGCTCTGGAATAGCCAGGCACTGCCTAGGAATGACATCCCATAAGAATGGAATAACTCCACTCAGATTCCACTAAGGGATATGAAAATGCCTCTAAAACATAAGATACTATCAGGGATTACAAATTCTCTCTTAATATTCATCACGAGGACGTAAAATATATTGCCTGCACAGACTATTGAAATACAAAAGCAGTCAAATAGATTGAAAATTTAAAAGCAGTCAACAGACACAACTAGAACTCGCAAAGGCAAATGTATTAGTCATGAGGGCTTTAAAAGTAAAACCAATCCCTCACCGTGACAAGGTAGGCACATGAAAAAAAAATTGCAGAATTGTTGCCTGAAGATGTAAAATTTATATGCATGTTAATAACCACCTTTTCTCATGAATGGTGGATATACGCACATGTGGAGATGAGATTAAGATATACTATATGAAAAATATGCATTACAAAGACACAAAATCGTATAAATTCTGTGGTTCTTTATATGGAGTGCATACCTCCACGCTGATGCTCAGTGGTTCACCAATCAAAATCTTTTGGGTTCGCATGAGGGTAATATGAATGCTGATATAGGAGTACCTAATGGGCTCCTTACAAAAATATTTAACCCAAATGCATTTCTATGCAATTTTTCCCCTTTGTTCCCCTGCTATAGCTACCTGACTTTTCTACGTGGGAGGGAAACCATTATGTGTGCAGACAAATTCTTTCTTTGTCACCTGAGGTAATTCGTCGCTGACTAACTGACCCTAGTCACGTGCTCCCATGCAAAACAGGCAGTGAGAGGGGTGACCGTGCACCCAAACAACAGCTGGTTTTTTACCTGTTCTTCTCTACCTCACTGGTATAATAATAATAATAATGATAATAATAATAATAATAATAATAATAATAATAATAATAATAATAATAATAATAATAAAAAAAAAAAAAAAAAAAAAAAAAAAAAATAATAATAATAATAATAATAATAATAATAATAAGTGAGGTCAATGAAATAATGGCCATAATACACACCACCAGTATCACAGAAACAAATAACTTGACATATGCAGGAGCAAGATTAGTAGCAGAACTGATGGGGATTCGAACACCAACACCACCAGCACAACCAACCCAACAGAAACAAAGATCCCCACCATGAAAGCCTACAACACCAAGAAATTAAAGGGAGAAAACAAGTCAGGTCAATGAAATAATGGGCCTAATACACACCACCAGTATCACAGAAACAAATAACTTGACATATGCAGGAGCAAGATTAGTAGCAGAACTGATGGGGATTCGAACACCAACACCACCGTCACAACCAACCCAACAGAAACCAAAACAGCAACCTCCTTGGAAAAGGCGCCTGGAAAAGCAAATCATGGTGATGAGATCTGACTTGAGTAAACTGAAAGAGATGGCAGAAAAAAGGCTAAGAAGCAAGAAAACAAAGGAGGAACTCAACGAGAAATACAAAGTACAAGAGAGGGGACTAAACAACACAATAGAAGATGTAAAACAGAGGCTCTAGGCCAAAGCACACAAGATCCAACGGTACATGAAACAGGAATAAGGGATACCAACAGAACAAACTATTCGGAACCAACCAGAAAAGACTATACAGCCAACTAAGAGGGGAAGACAACCACCCAGAAATTCCTGAAGCCGAACCAAGTAAGAGACTCTGGGAAAACATATGGAGCACTCCGGTATCACACAACAAACATGCAACATGGCTCCAGGAAGTCAAGGAAGAAGAAACAGGGAGAATAAAACAAAGATTCACAGAGATCACGACAGACACAGTCAGACACCAACTAAAGAAAATGCCAAACTGGAAAACCCCAGGTCCCGATGAAGTCCATGGATACTGGCTCAAAAACTTCAAGGCCCTACACCCACGAATAGCAGAACAACTCCCAGCATTGTATCTCAAATCACCAAGCACCAAATGGATGACCACAGGAAGAACATCCTTAGTACAAAAAGACAAGAGTAAGGGAAATATAGCCAGTAACTACAGGCCTATCACCTGCCTACCAATAATGTGGAAGTTACTAACAGGTATCATCAGTGAAAGGCTATACAACTACCTAGAGGAGACAAACACCATCCCCTACCAACAGAAAGGCTGCAGAAGGAAGTGTAGGGGCACAAAAAGACCAGCTCTGATAGACAAAATGGTAATGAAGAACAGTAGGAGAAGGAATACCAACCTAAGCATGGCATGGATAGATATAAGAAAGCCTTCGACATGATACCACACACATGGCTAATAGAATGCCTGAAAATATATGGGGCAGAGGAAAATACCATCAGCTTCCTCAAAAATACAATGCGCAACTGGAATACAATACTTACAAGCTCTGGAATAAGACTAGCAGAGGTTAATATCAGGAGAGGGATCTTCCAGGGCGACTCACTGTCCCCACTACTCTTCGTAGTAGCCATGATTCCCATGACAAAAGTACTACAGAAGATGGATGAGCGGGTACCAACTCAAGAAAAGAGGCAACAAAATCAACCATCTGATGTTCATGGACGACATCAAGCTGTATGGTAAGAGCATCAAGGAAATAGATACCCTAATCCAGACTGTAAGGATTGTATCTGGGGACATCAGAATGGAGTTTGGAATAGAAAAATGCGCCTTAGTCAACATACAAAAAGGCAAAGTAACGAGAACTGAAGGGATAAAGCTACCAGATGGGAGCAACATCAAACACATAGATGAGAGGAGGATACAAATACCTGGGAAGTAATGGAAGGAGGAGATATAAAACACCAAGAGATGAAGGACACGATCAGGAAAGAATATATGCAGAGACTCAAGGCGATACTCAAGTCAAAACTCAATGGAGGAAATATGATAAAAGCCATAAACACATGGGCAGTGCCAGTAATCAGATACAGCGCAGGAATAGTGGAATGGACGAAGGCGGAGAACTCCGCAGCATAGATCAGAAAACCAGGAAACAAATGACAATACACAAAGCACTACACCCAAGAGCAAATACGGACAGACTATACATAACACGAAAGGAAGGAGGGAGAGGACTACTAAGTATAGAGGACTGCGTCAACATTGAAAACAGAGCACTGGGGCAATATCTGAAACAGTGAAGACGAGTGGCTAAAGAGTGCATGGGGAAGAAGGACTAATAAAAAGTAGACGAAGACCCAGAAAATATACAGAGACAGGAGAAAGACAGAGAGAACAGAGGACTGGCACAACAAACCAATGCACGGACAATACATGAGACAGACTAAAGAACTAGCCAGCGATGACCCCCAAAAATTGGCAATGGCTACAGAGGGGAGAGCTAAAGAAGGAAACTGAAGGAATGATAACAGCGGCAACAAGATCAGGCCTAAGAACCAGATATGTTCAAAGTACGATAGACGGAAATAACAGTCTCTCCCATATGTAGGAAGTGCAATACGAAAAATGAAACCATAAACCACATAGCAAGTGAAATGGCCCGGCACTTGCACAGAACCAGTACAAAAAGAGGCATGATCAGTGGCAAAAGCCCTCCACTGGAGCCTGTGCAAGAAACATCAGCTACCTTGTAGTAATAAGTGGTACGAGCACCAACCTGAGGGAGTGATAGAAAACGATCAGGCAAAGATCCTCTGGGACTATGGTATCAGAACGGATAGGGTGATACGTTGCAAATAGACCAGACGTGACGTTGATTGACAAAATCATGAAGAAAGTATCACTCATTGATTGTCGCAATACCATGGGACACCAGAGTTGAAGAGAAAGAGAGGGAAAAAAATGGATAAGTATCAAGATCTGAAAATAGAAATAAGAAGGATATGGGATATGCCAGTGGAAATCGTACCCATAATCATAGGAGCACTAGGCACGATCCCAAGATCCTGAAAAGGAATCTTAGAAAAAACTAGAGGCTGAAGTAGCTCCAGGTCTCATGCAGAAGTGTGTGATCCTAGAAAACGGCACACATAGTAAGAAAGTGATGGACTCCTAAGGAGGCAGGATGCAACGGAACCCCACACTATAAATACCACCCAGTCGAATTAGAGGACTGTGATAGAGCAAAAAAAAAAAAAAAAAAAAAAAAAAAAAAAAAAAAAACAAAAAAAAAAAAAAAAAAAAAAAAAATTATAATAATAATAATAATAATAATAATAATAATAAGTGAGGTCAATGAAATAATGGCCAAGAATACACACCACCAGTATCACAGAAACAAATAACTGACATATGCAGGAGCAAGATTAGTAGCAGAACTGATGGGGATTCGAACACCAACACCACCAGCACAACCAACCCAACAGAAACCAAAACAGCAACCTCCTTGGAAAAGGCGCCTGGAAAAGCAAATCATGGTGATGAGATCTGACTTGAGTAAACTAAAGAGATGGCAGAAAAAAGGCTAAGAAGCAAGAAAACAAGGGAGGAACTCAACGAGAAATACAAAGTACAAGAGAGGGGACTCAAACAACACAATAGAAGATGTAAAACAGAGGCTTAAGGCCAAAGCACATAAGATCCAACGGTACATGAACAGGAATAAGGGATACCAACAGAACAAACTATCGGAACCAACTAGAAAAGATATACAGCCAACTAAGAGGGGAAGACAACCACCCAGAAATTCCTGAAGCCGAATCAAGTAAGAGACTCTGGGAAAACATATGGAGCAATCCGGTAGCACACAACAAACATGCAACATGGCTCCAGGAAGTCAATGGAAGAAGAAACAGGGAGAATAAAACAAGATTCACAGACATCACGACAGACACAGTCAGACACCAACTAAAGAAAATGCCAAACTGGAAAGCCCCAGGTCCCGATGAAGTCCATGGATACTGGCTCAAAAAACTTCAAGGCCTACACCACGAATAGCAGAACAACTCCAGCATGTATCTCAAATCACCAAGCACCCAAATGGATGACCACAGGAAGAACATCCTTAGTACAAAAAGACAAGAGTAAGGGAAATATAGCCAGTAACTACAGGCCTATCACCTGCCTACCAATAATGTGGAAGTTACTAACAGGTATCATCAGTGAAAGGCTATACAACTACCTAGAGGAGACAAACACCATCCCCCACTAACAGAAAGGCTGCAGAAGGAAGTGTAGGGGTACAAAAGACCAGCTCCTGATAGACAAAATGGTAATGAAGAACAGTAGGAGAAGGAAAACCAACCTAAGCATGGCATGGATAGATTATAAGAAATCCTTCGACATGATACCACCACATGGCTAATAGAATGCCTGAAAATATATGGGGCAGAGGAAAAACACTATCAGCTTCCTCAAAAATACAATGCGCAACTGGAATACAATACTTACAAGCT
>NC_087207.1:79261790-79287489 GCF_015104395.2 Macrobrachium nipponense
CCGCCACCAATATTTCCTCTTCTTAGTGTCCACTGACTTCAGCGGAACACCCAACCACTTAGACACTCAATTAAAGTGTTTTTTGTTCAACACTGGTAAGTGCTTAAGGCAATCAGCCGACCCCAAAACTCAGCTGGTCAAAAATAAACTCTTCCATTTTAACACCAATAATTCAGGGGGGAAGGCAACACTATCAAACAGTAACAAATACTGAAGCGTCCACCTGAGTGTCGATCCACTGACCTAAATACCGGATAACCCGAGCTCTCTATCCTGTCAAGGTCGCCAAATATGTTACGACCCTTGTTGGGCCGGGGTGCCAAGTTCTTTTGCACAAGAATGAGAGGACAGTGATCTTACCAAGTATCCAGATAAATTCAGTCAGCGGAGACAAAAACACACAGGAAAACTCAACAATATTTATTAACAAACAAAGCAAAAGAATAATAAAGTCAGCCTTGTGACTATACAGGACACAACTTAGTCCTTACTACTCCCTTAGGAGTTCCTAAACACTAACACTAAACCCTAGACAGAAAAATAGAGAAATATACTGCATAAATTAGCAAAATGGGCCCAACATCAACATAAATACAAACCATACCTATAACTAAAACAAGAGGAAAGAAGTAAGAGACCAACAGGGGAAAACTTAATTCTCCTACCTACAAATATAAACTAAACCTTAAATATAAAAAATGGTAGATCTAGTGTACCTATCCGCGGCGGCCAGAGTATGGCAGTTGCGGTTTTTTCTATGCAGTTTTACCTCCTGACAAGAATTTGAAGTAATATTTATTCGGACGACTCTAATTTACCTTTGAACTGTATCCTACGGTAAAGGGGATTCCCATGGGAAACCGGGTTTTGGGTGGGGACAAAAACCCCAACTCTATCCTACGGTAAGGGGGACCCCCAGTGGGAACGGGGTTTTGGGTGGGGAGAAACCCCACTTGCTTGGGGGGAGATTTTGCCGTGTTATTGTGGTATTTCCCACATTTATCACTTTTAAAAACACGAAATACAGGCGGAAATAAGAAATATCAAAACTAGCGATAGTGGAGCCGTTCCACATCCATATTTGTCTACTACCACAACAATGAATCCTACTACGCATGCGCTATGCTACTGCGCATGCGCTCAACTGTAAGGGAGCTTTTGGCCTAAACTCAGACTTCTAAGTGAGGAAAGAAATGGGGTTTACGGGAGGGTATATGTATTTAGCCAAACACGTTACAGTATGCCCCACCCCTACATTGCTAACCGGGACTGAGTGAAAGATTGGGTGGGGGTAACAGGGTTCCCAGATTGGCAGTTCTCACCAAATTTGGCTTTTTTTCCTAATTTGGTGAAACACTTTCTATTTGAGCTAAACACTGATCCCACGTTTGAGGAATCTCTCCCCAGATTGGGATTTTTTTAAGGTTTTCAGAAATCTGGGGGAATTTGAATAGGTTTACAGTAAAAAACTTGGTAACATTTAAGCAAAATATGTAGATGGAATTAAAATAAAAAATCACACACACACCAGATGACCACAAAACAGGCTGCCGGATTCTCAGAGAGCGAGCCTCATTTCAAAATTTTCAATTCATTCTCGTTTTTTTTCCTGCATTCTTATATTAGTTTTATATTATCTAACTAAAACTATGATGCCGCTATACAAGCATATATATGATAAAAAATATGCATTTATAAAGATAGATATAACGCACATATATTTGCCGGTTATTTGGGTTGGTTTGGATTTCCATTTGGCGGGATTTTGGCTGGTTTCATGGTAGACTTTGGCTGGTTGGTAGTGGTGTCATCTGGGAACCCTGGCTGGTAACCATACGTTGAGTTACATAAAAGCATTTACCTAATTTGTTATTAAACATTATGTGAATTCTAGTGTTTATTCCTTTCATTTTTCCATAGTATTTGTATAATAACTGTTTTGAATATCCCCACCTAATCATTTCACCATATATAACTTGATATATTATGTTATAATTGAGGAACAGACACCTAAAAATGCCTACGTGTTGATATAGAACTCAGTTTTAGGACGTTTCGATACCTACCTACCTACCTGTTACGTGAAATTGCACATTGCGTTGCATATTACATACACACTCCCTATATCATTTATACACAAGTCAATCCCTCCCCTTTCCAGTATTCACGACTGGCTCTTTTACGTTACACCATTTACAATGCATTTCTCACCGATACCAATACCTATATTAAAGGTTGCCATTATTATTATAAAACCTACATTTCAATATATTAATATTTAAATATATAGTTTGCCATTATTCTTATAAAACCTACATTTCAATATATTCCATTATTACACTTTTACAGACATTACAATTTACACCTCCCTTCCAGTTTCCTTACTATATGCAGTTATGTATGGTTACTTTTTACATTTTTACAACACTTCCACACCCATCAAAGTTAGGTTTATATGTCATTTTACCTACTGGGGGCCGAATCCCATCCCCCGGTTAGGCAACATACCCTTAGGTTTAGTTTGTTATATGTTTGGTTTACCTACTAGTTTTACTCCTTGAAGGGGGTTACCCGGTTAGGCTAGGTTGGTTAGTTCTTCAAGGGTGGATAACCAGGGGGGGGGGGGGGGGGGGGGGGGGGGGGGGGGGAAAGAAAAAATGGGGGGAAGGGGGGGGGGTTACATTGCCTACTTGGTTACCTACTAGGTTAGGTTTGGTTAGGTTAAATTCCTTACTAGGTTAGGTTAGGCCTTTAAGGGGGGGTACAGGGGGTGAAGCCCCCATGGTCAGGCAATATTCCCTACTAGGTTAGGTTAGGTTAGGTTTGGTTAGGTTACATTCCTTACTAGGTTTAGGTTAGCCTTTAAGGGGGGGTACGGGGGGCGAAGCCCCCCTTGTCAGGCAATATTCCCTACTAGTTAGGTTAGGTTAGGTTGGTTAGGTTACATTCCTTACTAGGTTACGTTAGGGCTAGTATTTCCCTACTAGGTTAGGTTAGGTTACGTTCCTTACTAGGTTAGGTTAGGCTTTATGTAGGGGGGGACGGGGGGCGAAGCACCCCTGGTCAGGCAAGGTCCCTACTAGGTCAGGTTAGGTTACATTCCTTACTAGGTTAGGTTAGGCCTTTAAGGGGGGGTAGGGGCGGGGGGGGCGAAGCCCCCCATGGTCAGGCAATATTTCCCTACTAGGTTAGGTTGATTAGGTTACATTCCTTACTAGGTTACGTTAGGCCTAGTATTTCCCTACTAGGTTAGGTTAGGTTACGTTCCTTACTAGGTTAGGTTAGGCCTTTAAGGGGGGTACGGGGGGGCGAAGCACCCCTGGTCAGGCAAGGTTCCCTACTAGGTCAGGTTAGGTTAGGTTGGTTAGGTTACATTCCTTACTAGGTTTAGGTTAGCCTTTAAGGGGGGGTGGGGGGGACGGGGGGGGCGAAGCCCCCCTGGTCAGGCAATATTCCCTACTAGGTTAGGTTGGTTAGGTTACATTCCTTACTAGGTTACGTTAGGCCTAATATTTCCCTACTAGGTTAGGTTAGGTTACGTTCCTTACTAGGTTAGGTTAGGCCCCTTTAAGGTACGGGGGGGCGAAGCCCCCCTGGTCAGGCAATGTTCCCTACTAGGTTAGGTTAGGTTAGGTTAGGTTACATTCCTTACTAGTTAGGTTAGGCCTTTAAGGGGGGTACGGGGGCGAAGCCCCCTGGTAAGGCAATATTCCCTACTAGGTTAGGTTAGGTTAGGTTACATTCCTTACTAGGTTAGGTTTAGGTTAGGTTGGTTAGGTTACATTCCTTACTAGGTTAGGTTAGGCTTTACGGGGGGGGTACGGGGGGCGAAGACCCCCCTGGTCAGGCAATGTTCCCTACTAGGTTAGGTTAGGTTAGGTTGGTTAGGTTACATTCCTTACTTAGGTTAGTTAGCCTTTAAGGGGGTACGGGGGTGGGGGGGGGCGAAGCCCCCTGGTCAGGCAATATTCCCTACTAGGTTAGGTTAGGTTACATTCCTTACTAGGTTACGTTAGGCCTAGTATTTCCCTACTAGGTTAGGTTAGGTTATGTTCCTTACTAGGTTAGGTTAGGTTACGTTCCTTACTAGGTTAGGTTAGGCCTTTAAGGGGGGGTATGGGTGGCGAAGCCCCCCTGGTCAGGCAATGTTCCCTACTAGGTTAGGTTGGTTAGGTTACATTCCTTACTAGGTTAGGTTAGGCCTTTAAGGGGGGTACGGGGGGGCGAAGCCCCCTGGTCAGGCAATATTCCCTACTAGGTTAGGTTAGGTTAGGTTGGTTAGGTTACATTCCTTACTAGGTTACGTTAGGGCTAGTATTTCCCTACTAGGTTAGGTTAGGGTTACGTTCCTTACTAGGTTAGGTTAGGCCTTTAAGGGGGGGTACGGGGGGAGGGGGGGGCGAAGCCCCCCTGGTCAGGCAATATTCCCTACTAGGTTAGGTTAGGTTAGGTTACATTCCTTACTAGGTTAGGTTAGGCCTTTAAGGGGGGGTACGGGGGGCGGCGAAGCCCCCCTGGTCAGGCAATATTCCCTACCAGGTTATGTTAGGTTAGGTTACATTCCTTACTAGGTTACGTTAGGCCTAGTATTTCCCTACTAGGTTAGGTTAGGTTACGTTCCTTACTAGGTTGGTTAGGCCTGTAAGGGGGGTAAGGGGGGGGGTAACGGGGGGGCGAAGCCCCCTGGTCAGGCAATGTTCCCTACTAGGTTTAGGTTAGGTTATTTTTTGGTTGGTTAGGTTACATTCCTTACTAGGTTAGGTTAGGCCTTTAAGGGGGGTACGGGGGGGCGAAGCCCCCTGGTCAGGCAATATTCCCTACTAGGTTAGGTTAAATTCCTTACTAGGTTAAGTTAGGCCTTAAGGGGGGGTACTGGGGGCAAAGCCCCCCTCCCTGGCAGGCAACATTGCCTACTAGGTTAAGTTAAGTTCCCTACTAGGTTAGGTTACATCCCCTGCTAGGTTAGGTTATGTTAGGTTGGTTTGGTTCTTTAAGGGGGGTTACAGCAGGTCCAATCCCACCCCTGGTCAGGCAACATCCCTAAAAGTTTAATTAGTTTTGTTATATGCTAACCTATGTTTAATTTGGTCTTTGTATTTATTAAAACAACTATAGGCCCTATTACACATTTACCACCCAGGACTTAAATCCCACCCCCTCCTGGGCCCCTTATATATGGTATTTTGTATTAATTCATTATTTTGAACCCATCCCACATCTACATTTAGTTCCTTAACTACCCTTTACTTTTATTACCCTTAAACATTGCCAACTTATCTTGTTAAGTGCTTGTTCATTTACCTCAGCCCCACCCCAATGCCTCAACCAATAGCATCAAAGCATTTTTTACATACACAACCCCACCTCTCCTACCCTGTTTTCTACGGTCCTGGCCTCCTGCCACTCCTAACTGTAGAACTCCACACTGTTTGAATCTGCCGCCATGACATCCACTGCTGCATCTACTTCACGCTCGTCCCAGCCCCTCACCAGGAACTCTTTGCCAACTTCATGTAACAATTGTTACATGAGTTACAAAGATTTTTCTGCCTTTTACTCAGGTAATTATGATCGACTAATCGGTTTTTTGCCAGGAACCACGGCCTCCTGAGAAAGCAGGTCTTTTGCCCCATTCAGTTACAGAGATTTTTCTGCCTATTACTCCAGGTAATTATGAACGGCTGGTCTGTTTATGCCAGGACCACGGCCTCCTGAGGAAGCAGGGTTCTTTTGCCCCCATTGTGGGAATGAGTGCCGCCTAGATCTGCAAAAAAGTGCTTTAGGTAAATACCTTACGAATAGTTTGTTGGATTCTACATGTAACCGTGATATGACCCGGCCCTAGATTCATGGCAATATTATATTACACCTATACCATTTATGACCTACTCCATATTTTCATGTTTATAATTGGTATTTTTCCCTCCACGTTTACCTTTAGGTGTGACGGTCTTATCGACCACATAGTAAGAAAGCGAAAAAACGCTGTTCTTACTACTTTTCATTGTTTAAGGCACTTGGTTCTCTGGGTCCCACCTTGATGTTGAGACAGTTCTGTTTCTTCGCATTCCGTATGCGAGTGATTCTTACAAGGTTGCGAGAACAGAACTTGGACTGTCAGACTCGACAATTAATGATTGGGCCAGCTTCTCTCGGAAGTAAGTATTTTGCTTATATCCCCTCACCATTTTCCATTCATACCCCCTCCTTCTCCCCCGCTCTCCCTCCCCCCCTCCCTCTCTCTCATACACAACCTGCCTTGTATTATTATGAAATTTTACCCTACTTAATTACCTCCCCTAACACTGACTTTTATTTCAGGTCATAGTTAATTGGTGCTTCCAACAGAAGAAGCAAATAGGTGGGCCCGGCACAATTGTTGAAAATCAATGAGGCGAAGTTTGGGGAGAGAAGAAAATACAACGTAGGTCGCCTCATCGAAGGCCAGTGGGTATTCGGTGGTATCTGCAGGCAGACCCGGGAGTTTTTCGTTGTTCCCGTACCCGACAGGACGAGTGGGACTCTGCTTTGCAAGTTATCAAAGAATACATTGTGCCGGGTACCACTATTATTTACTGACTGTTGGGAGGGCTATGACTGCCTGCGAGATGAAGGTTATGGTCCACTTGACAGTCAACCATTGATGAACTTTGTGGACCCAGAAACCGGTGCCCATACTAATACTATTGAAAGGAGGTGGAGGGAACTCCGGGCAGTCGACTCCAAGATACGGAGGGAGAATGTATAACGTCGTCGGGTACTTGGCTGTTGCTTATTTCAAGCTGCATTTTGAGGAACCCAAGACCCGCCTCCACGCATTCTTAAAGGCAGCTGCTGCTTTGTACCCTCCACCCCTTTAAGGTAAGCTCCAAACATATTCTTAATTATTATGTTTAGGAAAGTGAGTGTTAGGCTTTCGCTGAAAGTTGCGTCAAGGTATGTTACTATTCAGTGGGGTGCTGCTAAGACAACTCGTAACCTTCCACCTTACTCCGCCCACCACCTGTGCGTTACCCCCCCCCCCCCCCCCCCCCCTTTGTGAAACATATGGCTCCATGGTGGTTGGGAATTTAAACATGGCGGCTGTGTTTACATTTCCTTCACCGTAACGAATACTTGGTAACCTTCCTATAGGACCGTTCTTCGTGACTTAGACTATGGCATTGACATTTTCTATGTTATTTTAGTTGCTTACAAGGGTTGTAAGGAATATTTTTTTCGTTTGGTTGGAACTAAAACTTTAATATACCTTTTAGTTTGGTGGCGGCTATTATGTAACTTTCAAAGGTCAATTACTGCTTAGTTACAGCCGGCCGAATGGATATTACTTTAAATCTTGTACAGTAAACTAAAATAACATAGGAATCAGTCAATTGCCATAGTCTAAGCCACAGCGGATTGCTTCTGTAGAAATACCTAAAAAATATCAAGCATATTAATAGATATATAATACCCACAAGAAATAACGAAAATTACAGCATCACTCGTGACAAGATATACACAAAGACTGGCATATATATATAAATATAAAGCGGCAATAAGAAATGCCAACAATCTCGAACGACTCACTATACGAGAGTAAATAAGAAAAAGAATACTCGGGAAGAGCTCCTCACACTGAATAAGGGATGAATGGATGTGATAAGGGTTGAATGGATGCCCAAACGATTCAGGCTAAACAGTTGCCTTGCTGTAGGCCGAAATACAGAGGGAGCCGTGATCTCTTACATCCACTGAATGCCACGTATCAGGCCAATACTCCGCTATCTGAAGGGCGTGCAGCTACACAGGTCACCAATACCATGGGGAAGGAGTCTGTCGTGCTCCCGACCAAAAACACAAGGGAAATTCCCTACCTGGTAGCAACCGCCCTACTTGCACCTTCACGGGCCTCAATGCCCCCACGCTGCAGCTCAGAAGACGTCGTAGACAAAGTGATGTCCCTCCCACGTCCACTCTGTCGGGATCCAGCGCCGATATCAGAGCCCGCAGGAAAGTACACACAGTAAGGGAGAAAGTCACCGCAGATGGCAGAAATGCCCCTGCGCCATCAATACGGACGACGACAAATCCTTCGAAGGGCGATTAAGAAAAATATGCCAGCTGCACAACCATGCGGGGAGAATAGCGAGCCCGAACTGTTGTCGGGAAAAAGTCGCGCCCCTCCAATATCCTCACTGGTGTCCTTTTCACCAACCACTCAAAAGATAAACAAACAAAAAAACTAGCATTAATAAGATGCTCACAAACATTTAACAAGCGGGGAGGAGGTTTAACAAGCAGTTCGCTTGACGCTCAGCCGAGACCAAAGTAAAGCTTAAAACTAAAACCTTAAAAACTAATTTCCTTACGCTAATTTTATATACAACAAAATATAACAAAAAGCAGTAACAAGGTTGAGATAAAGATAAAGCAAAAGCAATGCCAATTACGTTAATACATGATACTCCTGCAAAAGATGCTTCTCGCCTATCCTCTATAAAGCTTAATCTCAGGGGATACGTTATCTTTGAAGTTTTCTAACAACACTAAGTTCTTCAAACTATCAAAATCCTCAACTTTAGCAGAAGTTAACCAATAAAAAAACAGCCTCTCGAACTTCTTACCGTATTCTACATAGGTAATATTTTCATCCTTTCTCATATTTCTAAATTTCTTACGGTATGCCTCCGGCACTAGCCTATACACGCTAAGAACGGTTTCTTTCACAATATCGTAATTATCACATTCCTCCTTAGACATGCAACTATACACAGTAAGCGTCCTACTGCTCAAAACTGACTGCAAACATAAAGTCCACGTTTCTTTAGGAGAACCTACTCGCTCCATTAACTTCTCAAAACACATGAAATATGTAGTAACATCTTCCTCATCAAACTTTGGTACTAATTTTACCTAACGTATCAGCTTCGTTTTCGTTCTCGCCTGTCTGACTGTTACGAGTACTTTCCCTTAACCGAACAATTTCCAACTCATGCATACGTTCTTTCTCTCTCTCTTCCTGCTGCATTACCAACATTTCTCTCTCTTGCTGTATTTTCATTGCTTCTCTCTCTCAATGCTGCATCATTGCTTCTTTCTCTTTCTCTGCTGCTTATCATTGCTTCTCTTTCTCTTGCTGCATTATCATTGCTTCTCTCCTTGCTGATTTTTCATTGCTTCTCTCTCTTTCTCTTGCTGCATTATCATTGCTTCTCTCGCTTGCTGCACTTCCCTCTCAGCTGCTCTTTCTTCTGTCTCAGCCGCTCTTTCCTCTCTCTCAGCCGCTCTTTCATCTCTCTCATACTTTTTCTCTTTCTTTCTTTTCAACATACTCACGGAGATCATTCCCCTCTAGACCCAGGAGCTTACCTGACTCAATAAACATCTTTCTATCTCACTCATTCTGGCTCTTTCTATATCCTCCCTTTTTTCAAACTGTTAAAGTGTTGATAGCCTAAGCAAGGTTGCCACAATGTTACGGCCTCTGAGAGAGGTCCACTTCAGGTTCGATATGAAAATAATAAAAAAAAATAGTTCAACACCAACAGTTGAAACTGGGGATACGTAATAGAAAGAAACACTAACACAACAAAGGTTTATTTACAAGTTACTAACAAAGGTAAATGCAGAATGTATCTCCTATTTACATAAAAAGCAAAATCTTACACTGCATGAACTGAGGGACAGCGAGGTTAATTCAAATATTGCTAGCCGGTTTAGTGACTCGAAGTGATGCTTCACAGAAGGAGATCGGCGACTGCAGATCGAACCTCTTGACTCCGTATGCAGAAAATAAAGTCTACACTGATACTGAAAGGGCAAGAAGGTCTACCACTCCGATACTTGGAGGCGACGACTCTCCACTAAATAGCAGACATTTCTTCTTTGAGGTCTGCTCAACGACGGGATAACTCGGTCGTCCACTCCTGAAGATGACTAGACCAAAATCCAACCAACTCGAGCAACTTTTCTTGATCCTTCGTCGGTCCCTTTCTCTCTTATTTCTCACGGATGATCTCTGCTGCTGCTGATCTCTCACTAATAATCTGATCTGTGGCTCTTACTGAGGATATCTCTCTGTAACTAACTGGTGATCTCTCTTTTACGATCTCTGCTGCTGCTGCTACGACCGTCGTATTCATACAGCACTCTGGGGGCGCAGCATACAGCGAACGTCACAGGCTCCCGAGATTACTAGAACTTCTTAGATGAATCTAGACGAGGTATTGCATCAGAAATCGCAGCGTTTTTCAAGTCCCAATGGTGCCCAACGAGTTCCACAACACTCCTGCCGATTCTAGAACCATCATGATAGCAGACACCTCCAACACATTGCGCTAATGCCTCCTTGCTGCCGAACTTCTCGAAAATGCGTTCTCCTTTCCTTTATCTTTCTTTGCTAGGAAGCAATTACCATCACAGTGTCCTTGATGTAAAATTCTCTGGGGCAAGACTTCATTACTGCCTCTGCCAGGGGGGCGGCCTTCGGTGCTGCCTCCATTTTTTTTGGAGGCATGAAGGAGCAGGTGTGCTTACACCTCCTCACCGTACTGCTAAACTTTTGGTAGAAACGGCACTAACCGTTGTCCTCGCAGGGTTGCGAGGTTCTTTGGAAGGCTGCACTGATCCCTGCCTCCTCAAATGGAGAGTTTTACGGCCTGGGTGGAGGTCAACAGGCTGAAACCCGCTCCACCAGGCTCTCCATGTACAGGTCTTCCGTGTTGGGGATCTGGCTGCGGACCTGGGGCGTGAGCTGGCAGAGGAAGAGCTGTCCTGGAGCTTGTGCCAGGCTAGCCTCGGGTCAACGGTGGTCACGGGGTTGACCACCAGGTCGAAGATGTGGGCAGCTCTCCCGCGGACCGAGAGGGAGAAGGCCTGGATGAGCTGGGTCTGAAGGCATTCGTGGGGCAATGCTCCTGGCTGGCTAGCCATCCAGGAGGTGAGGCGATTGAACACATCCTTCGGGAAGGCTGGAGCGATGAGCTCCACCCTGATTCCTTCCCTGGTGATCCCAAGGAGTCGGAACT
This sequence comes from Macrobrachium nipponense, assembly GCF_015104395.2. Lineage (NCBI taxonomy): Eukaryota > Metazoa > Arthropoda > Malacostraca > Decapoda > Palaemonidae > Macrobrachium > Macrobrachium nipponense. The sequence continues at coordinate 79,272,800 of NC_087207.1, forward strand.
GGATCTCAGCCAAAATATAGAGAGAAAAATACGTCTCCTTTTTCAGGTAGATAAATGAGAAAAGTTACAGAAAAGGTAGTATTTATACCAAGAGGTCCATCAACAGGTAAGCCAATTTAGGTCACTCCCACTGATAATCTTCCTTTAATCCTCTTAAGCGTTGGTTGAATTGAAACTTTGTCCATGACATCTGAATCCCATGCACCCTTTGAGATGTTCTTTACCTACCTCTGTTTAATCAAGGCCGATTCCATCATTTGACTCTTGTACCGACAGTTGCTGCCATAAATTATATGTGACAAATTCCACTTTATTCAGTGGTTATGTTCAATTATATGGTTGAAAATAGCTGAGTTCTCTGTCCATATCTAACTGACCGTTTGTGTTGTATTAATCTCCGGGGAAGTGATTTTCCTGTAAATCTGATGTAAGATTGGTCATAGTCCAGGCATGGGATTTCGTAAACGCCAATTTGTAACGGCTCGTTTTACCGTTACCAAAATACTATTCAATTTTCTCTTTAAGTATCCATATACCACTGATACGAAGTCCACAATAAGGTGGAATCATACCACAAACTCAATTTTCAAAGTGCAAGGATGAATTCAAGGGAGGAGTAAACAAACACAATGAAAAACCATAAATTTAATACATAAAGAACCAGACAGAAAATACACCTGAACCTCTTTGAGAACAGGAAATAAATGAATTACTATCACACTTAATAACAATTCAACACACGTATACAAAATTAAGATAGCATAACCAACACACTCAAACCAAAATAAGGGGGCCCAGAAAGGAGGAGGAAATCAAAAAGAAAGAATATCCTGACGATTACAGTGAGTTGTGGGGGGATGTCTTTTGTTGGACGTTAATCAGTGATTTGACTAAGGTATTTGGAGAAGTAAATGCAAAAGGGTTAGATTTTCTGAGGGTCTGGGAAAACCGTCTTATCCCTGTCCAGGTTTGACTTTTTTTTTTATTGTTGGGTGTCTCTCTGGTCTTTTCTTGAGAGGGTCGGTAGAAAATTATGTTTGCTTTGTGAACTAGTTACTCAATTATATGGTTAGGATACCTTAAAGACGAAAGCTGCTTACGAATAAGTTGAAATCTTTTTCCAGGAAATCTGGGGAATAAATTCGCAAGGCTCTTAATAATAGGTTGCTGGGTTACGCCTATCTTGATAGGAGTGTCGTGATAGCTAAAATAGTTAATGTATGAAAGGGAGAACAAAGGTTTTCTGTATATGAGTAATTTGTATTCAGTTGTGTCTCTGATTATTAAAACATCAAGAAAAGGAATTTTGTCGGTTTCCCATTCAACTTTAAATTTGATGCTGGGCACTAATACGTTTAATTTTGAAAGGAATTAATTAAAATTGCCCAATCTATTATCTATAATAATAGAGCAGTGGTCCCTAAAGTTTATATACATATATACTTAACCAAAAACATTGTACCTCCATCTCGGATTTCTAATATCTCTCAGACTAAAAAGATATTAAATAGACATTCATACATCAAACAAGTGACTATTCTATTCATGTATTCTTAAAAGCACTATAAAATTAAACAGGGCAGGTAATATCGTAATAGATTTGGATGTTACATTAAACCGCCTTAGGTAAGGCTCGGCAGCTTTTCCGCCTGTGGCTCTGACAGATCTGATATATGGAAAATACAGAAAATACTTTTTGTGCCTTTAAATTGTGCTAATGCTATATAAGGGAACGAAATCGACATTTCATCTTTCAAAACTTGCAAAACACTAAATTTTTCCCTTACTTTAATATTTTAAACAAATATTCATAGAATTCTCACAAAATAGAACTTTTTTTTTTTTGAGGGGTTCTCAAACTTGATATTGAATAGACTTCATGCCATGAAGATGGGTTGTCAGACACTGGATTCTTATCTGAAGTCAGAGCTGATAAAGTTTGAGAAATTAATTTGATAGTATCTTTTTTATTTCTTAGCTTTTCCTATATACTTATACCTGGAAGAAAGAAGGAAAATAAGTAAAAGGACATCAGTAACAATGAAAACAATCAATATGAATGTAAATTAACCCCTGTATCAGCTTACCGATGAGTGATAACAGTGTGTACTGAGTTTTTTTGTTTAATTTTTTATTGATGACCCTATTATTTCCAGTGATATAATTTTGTACCTGAATGTACATAGTTTAGTTGGAATAACTACTATTGCAACACAAATTATGATCATCCACAAATACTCATATACATAACATTTATATATTTTTTCTCATAAAGGAAGTATGACATTTCAGGTAGACATAAGTAACACTACATATCAGGTAGACGTGTGTCTCATAAACCAAAAGACCCATGTACTGATAAATTGGATATAGACCTTGAAGTAACTTCCTCACTCCCAGCATGGATACTCAAGGTTAGGAAGCTACTGGGAGGAAAAGGTCTCCCAGGTCGACCTGAGGCAGTTTGAGCTGTAGACTAGCATCTTTATACAAAAAAGCCAAGCAATATAAGAACAAGATAAATAATATATCAATATATGGTTATTTCAGAATAGCGTATAAATATATAAGAAATCTTCTGAGCAATTATACAAGAATTTAATCTACAATCAAGAATACAATATTTCCAGCTATCATGTCAAAGAAAAAGACAAAAGAAATAAATGAAATCATGGATGTCGAGCATTCTATCATAGGAAAATGAAATTGGGATTACTTCGTTATACCAATTAACAGTGATAAACCTAGCTCCATGATGTGAAGCGTCAAAAATAAATGGCACAATGAAGTTTTCACGTTAGAGGTATTTCAAAAAAGAATTTGATTCTAAATGGTATACAAGATATTCAGTCCATATAGAGGAAATTATAAAGTTCGTGCACAATTGTATGTGTCAAAAAACCACGTATCTATACGCATGACAAAACTGCAAGAACTTCCACTGAACAATTAGATATGCAAAAAAGAAGGGAGACAAAAGTAACAGACAAGTATATTACCGGATGGTTAAAAATGGTCTCGAAGCCGGAACTGGGATATCGTCTTACGAAACAATTAGATTTGGAATACAGTTTAAATGAGAAAGAATGGTAATTAACTATATATCGAAAAAAGGGAAAATATAATTTGACATAAACGTATATTACTAGCAATCGAATCACATTTAAGAGACTACCAATTATTTGTATGTTTTAGATCTGAATAAAAGAGAGCTAATTTAGATCAGCGTATTTTTCCTTCTTCCCCATAATCCCACTTAGCCTTATCACTATCATAAGATTATTAAAAACGGATTTATGAAAGACTCCGAATAGCAAGTAAACAATCTCTCTCTCTCTCTCTCTCTCTCTCTCTCGTCTCTCTTCTCTCCTCTCTCTCTCTCTCTCTCAGCAAATTTGTAAATTATCTTCGTAATTATATATGGAAGCTAGATCGCTATGAATTTCTAAATTCTTGAAAAAGAAAAAAGAAAATGTTTTTTTTATTCTTCAGTGACAAATCATGGCATCCTGCAGCTTATCCGTGCTGATACCTATAATTTTCATGTGGCATTCGTGATACATGGCGAAAGTTGAGGACTTCAGTACTTTGATAAAAACGTAATAATAAACTAAATAGTTACTTAGCTTGAGTGCATTAAGATTCAAATCAGAAGAAGATATCACATTAAGAAAAAAATTTGAAATGGTAATACTGATATAAGAAGAAACAGAAATACAATTAGTTGTCTCCCCCCCAAAAAAAAAAAAAAAAAAACAAAAAAAAAAAAAAAAAAAAAAAAAAAAATACCCGCAATGATATGGTCAAACTATTTCATTACTCAGGATATACTATAGTTGTATGATATTTTCAAAATTTCACAAAGTATTGTCTTTCTTTTTACTTTTGACATGTAAAAATTGCTTCATCTGACAATCACAGCTAGCCTTAAGGCTTTTTGAAGACTCAACAAATCCAGATGTTTACAATCTTCTGGCATACATGCATACAAGGACCATTCCAAGCGTAAACAATGATACATAGTTCAACATTTACCCTAATTTCAATGCATTTAGTACACTGATGTTTTAACATTGCTCTCCTATAATGGAATACTTGATCTAGGGCCTCGCAGTGTTTTTCAGCTGTTTGTGGGATCCATCATTGTTCTCTATCATGTATTAACGTAATTGGCATTGCTTTTGCTTTATTTTTATCTCAGCCTTGTTACTGCTTTTTGTTATATTTTGTTGTATATAAAATTAGCGTAAGGAAATTAGTTTTTAAGGTTTTAGTTTTAAGCTTTACTTTGGTCTCGGCTGAGCGTCAAGCGAACTGCTTGTTAAACCTCCTCCCCGCTTGTTAAATGTTTGTGAGCATCTTATTAATGCTAGTTTTTTTTTGTTTTGTTTATCTTTTGAGTGGTTGGTGAAAAGGACACCAGTGAGGATATTGGAGGGGCGCGACTTTTTCCCGACAACAGTTCGGGCTCGCTATTCTCCCCGCATGGTTGTGCAGCTGGCATCTTTTCTTAATCGTACCTTCGAAGGATTTTGTCGTCGTCAGTATTGAGGCGCAGGGCATTTCGGCCATCTGCGTGATTCCTTACCCCCTTACTGTGTGTACTTTCCTGCGGGCTCTGATATCGGCGACTGGATCCCGACAGAGTGGACGTGGGAGGGACATCACTGTGTTTGCCTACGACGTCCTTCTGAGCTGCAGCGGTGGGGGCATTGAGGCCCGTGAAGGTGCAAGTAGGGCGGTTGCTACCAGGTAGGGAATTTCCCTTGTGTTTTTGGTCGGGAGCACGACAGACTCCTTCCCCATGGTATTGGTGACCTGTGTAGCTGCACGCCCTTCAGATAGCTGAGTATTGGCCTGGTACGTGGCATGTCCAGAGAGTGTAAGAGATCACGGCTCCCCTTTATTTCGGCCTACGGCAAGGCAACTGTTTATCCTGAATCATTTGGGAATCATTCATCCCTTATTCAGTGTGAGAAGCTCTTTGCGTACATTTTTATATTTATATATATATATGCCAATCAGTGTATATCTTGCCACGAGTGAGGCTGTAGTTTTCATTATTTCTTGTGTATTATCTATGAAGATGTTTGATACTTTTTATATTTAAGGTTTAGTTTATAATGTAGGTAGGAGAATTAAGTTTTTCCCCCTGTTGGTCTCTTACTTCTTTCCTCTCTGCTTAGTGATAGGTATTGGTTTTATATTTATGTTGGTGTTTGGGCGGTCCCATTTTCTAATTTATTTTAGTTTATCTCTCAATATTTTTCTGTCTAGGGTTAGTATTAGTGATTAGGAACTCCTACGGGAGTAGTAAGGACTAAGTTGTGTCCGGTATAGTCACAAGGCTGACTTTATTATTCTTTTACTTTGATTGTTAATAAATATTGTTGAGTTTTTCCTGTGTGTTTTTTGTCTCCGCTGACGAATTTATCTGGATACTTGGTAAGATCACTGTCCTCTCTATTCTTGTGCAAAAGAACTTGCACCCCGGCCCAACAAGGGTCATAACATTATTTGGCGACCGTGACAGGACAGAGAGCTCGGGGTATCCGGTATTTTGGTCAGTGGAGCGACCACTCAGGTGGACGCTTCAGTATTTGTTACTGTTTTGATAGTGTTGCCTTCCCCCCTGAAATTATTGGTGTTAAAATGGAAGAGTTTATTTTTGACCCAGCTGAGTTTTTGTGGTCGGCTGATTGTCTTAAGCACTTACCAGTGTTAAACAAAAAACATTTAATTGAATGTGCTAAGTGGTTGGGTTGTTCCGCTGAAGTCAGTGGACACTAAGAAGGAATATTGGTGGCAGTTAGGGATAAGGTCAACCAGGACTTGGCAGAGGCTGAGCATTTAGTTAGTGATAGGGAGAGTGATATGGATAGTATTGGTGAAGGGAGTTATAAATGATTTGGAAGAGGATAGTGTGAGTGTGAGAGCTGGCCTAACCCTGTTCGAGGATCCCCCTCGTACAGGTACCATTTATAAGGGTCCTGCAAATTTAATTAATGTATCAAATAATCCATTCTTGACCCCCCCCTAATTCGGTGCCAGTTGAACCCCTGGCCCCTGTTAATGCTTTGGGTGACTCCAAGGAGGAGGTGGTGGAATACAGGTTAATATGTAAAAGAATCGAGTTAAGGAAGATTGAATTTGAGGAGAACGAGCGGCAAGGCGACATGAGTTGGAGATGGCTAACCTTAATTTGCAGATGGCAAGGTTACAGGGGACCATATGGCCAGTTCCCTAAAGTAAATTTTCAGGATAGGTTCAATCTAGGTGCGGCACTTAAATTAGTGCCGGTATTTGATGAACAAAATGTCCCTGAGTTCTTCAAGGCATTTGTTGAGCATGTGGCCAGCCCGATTGTCCTGGCCCACAGAGATGTGGACGGTTCTAATCCAATGTAGGTTAGTGGGCAAGGCAATTCGTGTATACAATGCCTTGGAGGAGGGAGTAGCCCGTGACTACCAAAAGTAAAAAGCTTGATTTTGAAAGCATATGACCTGGTCCCTGAGGCCTACCGCCTCAGATTCGGAACTATATGAAACACCCTGCACAGTCCTTTGTAGAATTTGCACATGTCAAGGAGGAAACAGTTCGACGACTGGCTGAAAAGTCGTCAGGTAGTGACTTTCGCTGCGTTACCGCGAACTGGATGCTCCTTGAGGAAGTTTTAAGAAGGCCTGCAGCAGGGAGTTAAGGGTCCACCTGAGGAGGTAAAGGCCATGAAAGTGAGTAGTGCCGCTCAATTAGCGGATGAGTTTGTGTTAACTCACCGTTCAGGTAGTGGCAATTTTAATTATAAGGTCTTGAATAACCCCTCATCCGCGCTCCCATAGTGGTGGTAGGAGAGTTAACCCCCCTTGTTGACTCCCAATATCTCTTAAGAATATTAATGTTACTAATTCCTTTTCAGTGGTAGGGATATGGGTAGAGTCCAAGGAGGTCCTCCTCCCCCTAGAGTTTTTGTTAATAGACTTCCCAAATGGGGGAAATAACAAGATCAATAATAATGGAAACAGAGGATCAGGCCGTAGAGGAACATGTTTCTGGTGTAATAAGCCAGGGCATTCCTTTCCAAAGCAGTGTAATGCTCGTAGGCGGTACCTAGAGCGTAATAATCAAAGTCCTGTAGCATTAGTTAATGATAGGTCAAATGTTAGAAGTAGTAGTTCTGTAGACAGATCTGTAGTAGATAGTGGTAGTTTAGGAAATAGTAGTAAGTCTGATGCTCCTAATCCTCAATTGTGACTTAAAGTATGGACAAATATGTTATGGCCTGGAAATTGATTTTTGACTCTTGTGTTGTCCAGGTAAAGAAGTTTTAGGGACACCGGTTCTGCCCGGTCGTTGGTCATGAATGAGCACTGAATGGTTCTGAGAAAGATACTGGAAATTTTGTATTATTGGGAGGTTTCCCCAGACTCGATTGTGTCGGCTCCTTTGGTTAATGTCCGCATGTCTTTTCCAGGGTATGATCGCATCACTGAGTTGGCTGTGGTGAATAGTCTACCTATCCCGGGTATTGATGGTATCCTGGGAAATGATATGCTGGATAGTGAAGGACGGGAGATTTTCCCTTTATTATCTGTAAATGCTAGTCCCGTGGCTGTAATTACTCTGTCTGCAGCAAAAGCTGTTAGTTCACTTGAGTGGATAATGATGATGACTTAATGTTAAGTAGTGTAGAGTTAGATGTAGTAAGGCCCGGGTCAGTAGAGAGTAGTGGTAATAATACAGTAGTTAATGATATGAACTTGATTGGAACAGAGCTGCTTTTATTAAAGCTCAAAAAGATGAGTTTTAATTTTGACTTGGGCGATGTTGAGGATCTGACTAAACCTAGGTTTGGGAGTTGTAAAGGGGCTTATTATAGGTTTAGGTAGTCCCGCATCTGATAATTTGATAAAACTGGTAGAGTGGAACAGATTGTGGTACCTTCTCAATTCAGAAATTCTATTTTGGAATTAGCTCATACCAATTTTTTTCAGGTCATTTGGGTGTGTTAAAAACTTTCCACAGCTTGGCTAGGTATTTTTGGTGGCCCGGAATTAAATTGAGTGTGAAGCAGTTTATCAGAGAATGTGAAACTTGTCAGGTTATGGTAAACCTAATCAGGGATCCCTAAAGCCCCGTTGCATCCCATACCTGCCATAGGTGAACCATTTTTCTGAGTTAGTAATTGATGTTGTAGGTCCCTTACCTAAGCTACTAAAACAGGTTTCGTATATTTATTAACTATCAAGGATAGAGCCTCTCGTTTTCCTGAAGCTATACCTATGAGGCGTATTACTTCCAAAGTTGTTTTCGAAAAACTTATTGATTTATTTTCCAGGTATGGTCTCCCTCGTGTAATTCAGACCGACTGCGGGACGAATTTCACGAGTAAGGTATTTAGGGGTAAGTGTGCTGAACTGGCCATTCAGCACATTACCAGCGTACCTTATCACCCAGAGAGTCAAGGTGTGGTGGAAAGATTCCACCAAACCCTCAAGTCTGTCCTGAAGAAACATTGTTATGATAATGGTAGTGATTGGGACAAAGCCCTCCCTTTTGCCCTCTTGCTATCAGGAGCCACCCTAACTCTTCTACTGGAGTAGCTCCTTTTGAGTTGGTATTTGGGGCACAAGGTTCGCGGTCCATTGGAGATTGTTTTTGAAATGCTCGAATCGAACCGGAAGGGTGGAAATAAAAGTTAGAAGGTTTGTGGAAGACTTGAAGGGTAAAATGATTAGTGCTTGGAAATTTGCCAGGGAAAATTTGGAACGGTCACAGTCAGTAATGAAAGGTAATTTTGACAAAAAGGTAAAGGTACGTTCATTTGAACCTGGGGAGCTAGTGCTGGTGTTGAGTATGGACCCAGATAGTTTTCTAGAACCAAGATATAAGGGCCCTTGGAAGGTTCTGAGGAAACTGTCAGAGTTTAACTATGAAATTGAGGCCCCCGGTTCAAGCCGTAAGTGTAGAATATTTCACATTAATAGGCTGAAACCTTACATGTAAGCAAGGTGATCATTAGCGATCGTGTACGAGCCTGTGTCTGTGGTAGTGGATGTGCCTCCAGAGGACTCAGATGAGTTAGGGTGTCAGGTTCCTTCAGATGCATTGGGTGAAATATGCAAAATTTGGAAATGTTGCAAGTAGTTTAGAGATCATTTAGATGTTGACAACGGAAGTGGATGTGGCTTAATTTAATTTATTCCTTTTCAGATCTTTTTCAGGATGCTCCAGGTAGAACAAATATTTTAAATCATGACGTTGATGTAGGTGGTGCTTCCCCTGTGAAGCAAAGTCCTTACCGGCTGAACCCAGTAAAATTGGATTTGGTCAGTAAGGAGATAGAGTACATGTTGAAGCATGACCTTATTCAACCATCTGTGAGTCCCTGGAGTTATCCTATTGTATTAGTAAAAAAAAGCAGACGTAAGTTCCGCATGTGCGTGGACTACCGCAAAGTGAACAAAAATACTAAAAATGATTCGTTTCCACTTCCCCGTATTGATGATGTTTGGATCGGATTGGTTCTGCAAATTTATTACTAAGCTGGATCTTTGAAAGGTTATTGGCAGGTTCCATTATCTGATCGAGCTCGTGAGATATCAGCATTTGTCACTCCATTTGGCCTATACGAGTGTAAGGTTATGCCATTTGGAATGAAGAATGCAGCTTGTACTTTTCAGAGGCTCATGAATAGGGTAATTTGTGGTTTGGAAGGAACGGAAATTTATATCGATGACTTGGTGGTATATAGTAATGACTGGGATACCCACATGCTAAGGTTACGTAAGGTTTTTGAAGCTCTTAGGTCTGCAGGACTAGTTGTTAATTTGGCTAAGTGCGAATTGGGTTGGGCCAGGCCAAGGTTTGTTATTTGGGTCACGAGGTTGGTTTGGGTCAGGTGGCTCCGAAACAACTAACCTCGAGGCTATTATTAATTTGAAAAGGCCAAGTAATGTTAGAGAGGTAAGAAGGGTGCTGGGCATGACGGGTTATTACCGCCGTTTCGTGCGTAATTACTCAATCTTTGCTCAACCTCTTACTACTTTATTAGAAAAAGGGAAAAGGTTCTTGTGTCTGATCTGTGTGAAGAACTCTTTTAATAAACTTAAATCGGTGCTAATACTAACCCTATTTTGACTTCCCCAGATTTTCAGAAACCTTTTATTATTGCGGTAGATGCCAGTGATGTCGGGATTGGAGGGGTCCTTTTCCAACGGAAGGAGGACGGTGTTCATCCGGTATCTTACTATAGTAAGAAGCTTCTGCAGCGGAAAGGCGTACTCCACCATTTAAAAGAAAAGGAAGCTCTTTCTTTGGTCCGCTCTTAACCATTTCAAACCTTATGTGACAAAAATTTTTCTTTTCGGTTTGAGATTTGGACGGACCACAATCCTCTGGTTTTCATCGAGCGGATGAAGGGAGCCAACCAGAGGATTTTGCGTTGGGCCCTATTTCTGCAGGGAATTCAACCTTATTATTAAAACACGTAAAAGGGACAGACAATAAAATTCCTGACGCCCTTTCTAGGACTTAGTGTGCTTGCCTGATCCTTCTCGTACGCTGCCCTGCTCGTTTCTCAATTAGGTGTATGAAAAAAATTTCTTTGAATGTAGTATAGTTTAAGTAATATTTCAAGAGTTGTGTTTGTAGATTTTAGTAAGTTTCTGTAAGGTTTCTATGAGTGGTATACACTTTTTATGTTATAATGGTTCATGATTCCTAACGAATGATTGATTGTCCCGGTATACTAAGAATTTTGATTTGATTTATTTATATGACTTTTTGAACTATATTGTTGGTGAGCTGTAGGTTAAGGTGTATGCCTGTGTGTGTCTAAGTTTATTTAGGTTAAGCTAGGTAAGATGGTTTCCTTAGATTTGAGTATTTGTGACTGTTATGATCCTGTTTAAATTATTGGTATTGTTATGTTATGTCTGTCTTTTACCATGGTTTGACTTTGGGTTCAGAGTATGGTATTATCATTGAGCTTTAAAATAATGGTAAGCTATATAAAGCATTTGGTTTGTATTCTCTTCGTGGTATATTCTATTATGATATTTTAACACAATTTGGTTTCAGGTTTATTGTTCTATTATTGTATGTTTGCCTGTTATTGGTTGTCTTTATTGTTCTTTCCTTACAGGTTTGTTTATACCACAGTGATAAAAAAAAAAAATTATTTTTGCTGAAAAATTCTTTTTTTTCTTCGGAGAGGAAGGTATCATGTATTAACGTAATTGGCATTGCTTTTGCTTTATTTTATTTTTATCTCAGCCTTGTTACTGCTTTTTGTTATATTTTGTTGTATATAAAAGTTAGCGTAAGGAAATTAGTTTTTATTTTTTAGGTTTTAGTTTTAAGCTTTACTTTGGTCTCCGGCTGAGCGTCAAGCGAACTGCTTGTTAAACCTCCTCCCCGCTTGTTAATTAAATGTTTGTGAGCATCTTATTAATGCTAGTTTTTTTTGTTTTTGTTTATCTTTTGAGTGTTTGGTGAAAAGGACCACCAGTGAGGATATTGGAGGGGCGCGACTTTTTTCCGACAACAGTTCGGGCTCGCTATTCTCCCCGCATGGTTGTGCAGCTGGCCATACTTTTCTTCATCGTACCTTCGAAGGATTTGTCGTCGTCAGTATTGAAGGCGCAGGGGCATTTCGGCCATCTGCGGTTGACTTACCCCCTTACTGTGTGTACTTCCTGCGGGCTCTGATATCGGCGCTGGATCCCGACAGAGTGGACGTGGGTAGGGACATCACTGTGTTTGCCTACGACGTCCTTCTGAGCTGCAGCGGTGGGGGCATTGAGGCCCGTGAAGGTGCAAGTAGGGCGGTTGCTACCAGGTAGGGAATTTCCCTTGTGTTTTTTTGGTCGGGAGCACCGACAGACTCTCCTTCCCCATGGTATTGGTGACCTGTGTAGCTGCACGCCATTCAGATAGCTGAGTATTGGCCTGGTACGTGGCATTGTCCCAGAGAGTGTAAGAGATCACGGCTCCCCTTTATTTCGGCCTACGGCAAGGCAACTGTTTCTACCTGAATCATTTGGGAATCATTCATCATCCCTTATTCAGTGTGAGAAGCTCTTTGCGTACATTTTTATATTTTATATATATTATATGCCAATCAGTGTATATCTTGCCACGAGTGAGGCTGTAGTTTTCATTATTTCTTGTGTATATCTATGAAGATGTTTGATACTTTTATATTTAAGGTTTAGTTTATAATTGTAGGTAGGAGAATTAAGTTTTCCCCCTGTTGGTCTCTTACTTCTTTCCTCTCTGCTTAGTGATAGGTATTGGTTTATATTTATGTTGGTGTTGGGCCCATTTTACTAATTTATTTAGTTTATCTCTCAATATTTTCTGTCTAGGGTTTAGTATTAGTGATTAGGAACTCCTACGGGAGTAGTAAGGACTAAGTTGTGTCCGGTATAGTCACAAGGCTGACTTTATTATTCTTTTACTTTGATTGTTAATAAATATTGTTGAGTTTTTCCTGTGTGTTTTTGTCTCCGCTGACTGTTTATTTATCTGGATACTTTGGTAAGATCACTGTCCTCTCTATTCTTGTGCAAAAGAACTTGCACCCCGGCCCAACAAGGGTCATAACATTCTCAAAATGGCAACTACGAGGTCGGGGTTAGTTCAGGAGACAGGTAAATGTCAGACGGTGCCATTTCGGTTGATGCATTGCTCCTCTTCAATGATTTTCCTATTCTCAGTATAGTGTATCATGATTAAACCTTACAAATACCAGAGACCCCACGTATAAGCGTTTTTTGGGGGGAGTTGAATGCTGTATCCGCTGCTCTCTTCAGTCTTTGATATTCCAACTGGTGAACCCACGCCTCATCCTGAGCAACTATATTATTCTGAGCACCAATGTGAGCAATCATGGTATTCTAATATTGACACCCTGCTCATCACGATTTTGGTGAAAAGTTAGTATTGGGGCATCACTGATGATGGTGAAATTGTATTACTATGACTTTATGGATATCCTTTAGGATAATATCCTTCTTTTGCACATACTTCATTCATGTGTGTCCTTTCTTTTCAAATTTTATATACTTCACCTCATCTACAATGAAATAAAGGAAAATAATTAGGGTGAAGAGTTGAAGTATGCAGTCACTAACAAACATTTTAGTTATTACCATTCTTTCTCAGCAAGACTGTACTGTTTTTGTATGACTCATAATCGCCGATACAAAAGAAATATATTAACGATTGATGACATAGTATTACTCATAAGGGACCAGATGGACCTAAAATAGATACATACGTATATGGATCTTTTATGTCTACGGTACTAAATCAAATAAGTTTAAGAATTCCCCAGAAACAAGAAATATTTTTGGAAATTAAATCCTTTCTGATGTCTCTGATTTATTTTTAGGAATTAGTGATCAAAATAGTTTATCTACTATGCAGAAAAAAGTTTGGAATTAATGATTTAGTACATATACAGATCATTAATGTTTCACCAGAGAGAGAGAGAGAGAGAGAGAGAGAGAGAGAGAGAGAGAGAGAGAGAGAGAGAGAGAGAGAGAGAGAGAGAGAGTGAGTTTTAAAAGATATCCTTCAACAAACAATATTTCCATTCTATATTCTTCACCTCCTGGGATGATGCTATCTATTATTATCCTCTCATGGAGCAGCTTTATCTTCCTGTTTTGAAATGCGCCTAAACAGTAACACAGTTCATTCATTGACAAGCTTGAAATTGACAAAGAAAATATGAGATGTACACATGATAAGTATTATAATCAGTTCATTTACATATATCTAATTTTAATCTGAAAGTGATTTTACAAAAATCTTTCAAACTACTAAAAATTAAATGAGAAATTTTATGAAATCCTAGCATCTAAAATTTAATGAGATATGCTGGAAAAATTAAACTCCTTCCTGAAATGTAAACATATAATTAGTCATAAAAAAGTATTAATTTGATATGATGATGTTAGAAGTCTATACTAACCATTTAAGTAATAAATATTTTTTTTTCAATTATATCATAAACAGGAATAAATTATGAAAAGACTATTATTCACAACTATCAAACACTGAGAATAAGTGGGAAGAACTGGAAAATGTTCCTCCAGTGGAAGGACTAATACCAAATATCAGAGACAGTGAAGTCGAGAATGCTATAAAGAAATGAAAAATGAATAAAGCTCCAGGAAAGGTAACAATAAAAATGATGTAAGCATTGGGAATTCTAGGCCTAGAGTGGGTGCACACACTATTGGAAAAGATCTGAGATGTTGAGGAAATGTCAAGGGACGATAGTTGGATGATTACAATTTTTAAACAAAAAGGAGACATATTAAACTTTGGAAACTACAGGGAAATAAAGCTTTTGGGACATGTATTCAAGATAATATAAAGAATAGTAGAAAGGAGGTTGAGAGACGTGATAGATATAAATGAGCAGCAGTTTGCGTTTATGGAAGGAAAGAGCACAGTATATGCTATTTTTATAGTAAGACAAGTCCAAGAGAAGTATCTAGAAGGAAGCAGGAAAGTTTATGTGTGTTCTGTGGATCCTGAAAAAGCATATGACAGGGTACCAGAAGAGTAATCTATTAGTATTTAAGAATGAAAGGAATACCGGGGAAGTTGGTAAGGTTAATGAAGATGATGTATAAGGGTGCAAGAACCACTATACAGACAAAATATGTGGAGAC
>NC_087207.1:79287989-79292989 GCF_015104395.2 Macrobrachium nipponense
TATGTGGAGACTGAGGCACCCTGTGGAGGTTGGCCTCCATCTGGGATCAGCTCTGAATCCATTCTGGTTCATCGTTGTTATAGACATTTTGACATCAGAATTAAGGAACAGCGAAGAACTGTGGGAACTGATGTTTGCTGATGATTTAGTTATTAATGCAGACACTAAAGAACTGCAAGAAAGGAAAGAATTGAAAGTGAACATTGGAAAGACAATGATTAGCTGTAAAGAAGGCATGAAGAAGTAAACATTCAAGTGGAAGATGGTACAGTCCTAAAACAGAACAATGAGTTTAACTACTTGGTACAAAAAATAACAGAGGAGAGAGTTACTAAAAATGCAGTGAAACAGAACATGAAAGAAGCATGGCGAAAATGGAGAGAAGAAACTGGAATTGTCTCAGACAAGAAAATGCCATTAAGGCTCAAAATGAATATTTATGAGGTAGTTATCAGGCCGATACTATATATGGGGCAGAAACTTGGGTACTTAAGAGGAAAGAGAGAGGACTGTTGGAAAGAACTAAGATGAAGACGTTTGTTGTGGATTGCTGGAATATCACCACTGGAAAGGAGGGGAGTTACGATATTAGAAGACTGTCAAGATAATAGAAGACTATATGTAATGTCAAGAAGAAGGCTATAGTGCCGTGAACAGGGCCAAATTTCCATGATACCTTGCACAACTTTAGAGCAATATGAAATTGGTTATATTTTGTTCCTTATGATATCACCTGATAGGAAAATAATGTTGTATTCTTGAAATTCTATTTTTACTTGGTGGTTTAACACATTAGATTTTATATTTGCAAAAATAAAGAAATCGAACGAAAACGATTCAGGTTTTTCTTTTATTAGCATCTAACTTTAAACAAAAATGGGATTTACTCAATAACCTTTACATACATATTATTTTTAACATGTTTTGAGTTATTACAATCGTTAATAGATCTATTTTTTACATATGAATGCCTGAAGCTAAATATTTCGACTGGCCAAATGTTGCACTTCTTGTGACAGAAACCTTTTGTAAAAAAAAAAATATATACATGCGTTATTACTAAGCTTTCTTCACAATATACTGATAGGTAGAAAATTGACATACACAGAAACGAAAATGAGATAATAATTAACCATTAACTACTAACAGGTAACCTATATAGAAATACAAGTTACGTCATCAATAAAAAGATTTAACTTTCAGAACAAAATGAACAAATCAGATATCACTTGGGCAATGCTTATAAACAAACAAAGAAAGCCTTGTTTTCCCAAAGTTAAAAAGCAAAACTTTAGCTCAACATAGAGTGAGATAGATAAGAAAAATTCATATCCTAGTTCGCATAATTATCTGTTTGTAAATCGTACATTTCCTCGTTGTTGTAATAACATTGATATTTATTGACAAGCACAGAGTAAAAGAAACACAAGTTACACCATCAATATAGGAGTAACCTTGTATCCAGAGGAGTGGTTTTTTTGTAGATGTGACATAGAAAAGAGCTAGAAAAACATTTTATTTAACTAATGCCAAACTTTAATTTAGTAAGAATAACATTCTAAAATTACCCTATGATGAAAGGTTTTTAGATATTCCTAGAATTTTAAAGCTTTTTAACATGAATGCTGTTTTCAGTAATATTAATGTCGAGAGTCTAATAATAAAAAATTCTCCTAAAGATCTTCCAGGCTGCATATATGAAATTCCTTGCCAAAAGTGTGATAAAGTTTATTAGGGACAAACCGGTAAATCTCTTTCACAGCGTCTCAAAAGCACCAATATTCTGTGAGAACTGGGCAAATATCGAATGCATTATTCGTACATATGAGAGATTTAGATAATGCTATTAACTGGAGTCAAGCAAGAGCCTTAATCCCATTTAATGACACAGTTAAAAGGAAAATAATTGAATCTTGTTTCATCAAGTCAAATAATGGAAATGTTCTAAATTTAAGTCTTGGTTTATTTAAACTTCGGTTAGGGTAAAACTTGTTTAGGTTTGTGACCGTGTGATATCCGATACTCCTGGATCATCTCTTTAATTTTTACCCTTTTGACAATTAACCATCTGGTATTCTTGATCTGTGTACCTGAGAAGTTCTCTCAATTATTTGTAATTTCATTCGTTCCTTGACAATGTCTTAGTAAAGACGAAAGTACTTGAATTTCTGACTATCATTTTCCTGCGGTATTCGCTTACTTCATGAAGTACCGTGCATCTACTGTGATTTTTTAAGCATATATATATATATATAGATATATCTATATCCCTATATCTATATATATATATATTATAGATAATATCTATATAAAACATATATATATAATATAGTATAATATATATAATATATATTATTATAATATTAATATATTAATATTATAATATATTATATATATTATATAATTATATATATATAATAATATATATAATATATTATATTATTATATAAAAATATTATTATATACTATATAATATTATATATATATATATTATATATTATAATATATTAATATATATATATATATTAATATAATATATATATAATATATTATATTATATTGCAAATATATATATATAAATATATATTATATAATATATATAATATAATATATATATAATATTAATATATATATGCATGTTTATATATTAATATATTATTATAATTATATTATATTATAATAATTTAAATATACATATATTTATATATAATAATTATAATATATATCCCATATATATTAATATATATATTTATTATATATATATTATATATATATATTTTAATATTATAATATTTATATATATATATATATAATATATGATAATATATATTAATATAATATTATTATAATATTATATATTATTATATTATTATATTTATAATTATTATTATTATAATTATATATATTATAGAATTATTATTATAATATATATGCTTTAATATATATATATTTATTATATTATTATTTATTATAATATATTATATATTAATTTATAATTATTAAATATATATATATAATTATATATATATTAAAATATTATATTAAATAATATTATTAATATATATATATATAATAATAAATTATATTAATATATATATATATATATACCTAATTATTTTATTATATATATATAATAATAATTATATTATATATATATATATATTAATATATTATTATACCTATATATATATATATATAAATAATTTAATATAATTATATATTTATATTATATATGATATATATATACTCATATATATATATATATATCCTGCATATATATAATATATATATATATTATATATAATAATATCTTATATATCTATATATATATATAATATATAATATATTATATATTATATATTATTTTATATATATATATTTATTATATAATAATTATTATATATAAATATATATATATAATATATAATATATATATATTATCTATATATATATATATAAATATAAATATATAGAATATCTTATAATATATTATATTATATAAATAATATATATTATATATATATAATATATTTATATATTGTTCTATATATTATATATATATATTATATATATATTATATATTATATATATATTAATATATATATATATATATATATATTTATATTTATATATATATATGGTTGTCTTAAGATACTTAAGGAAAGGTACCCGCTAAGACCAATCGTGGCATTTACGAGATCTCTGCAGAGGAAGCTGGGAAAATTTCTTTCCAACATAATTAGAAAATGGGTGGGGTTAGTATCTGAAAGGCATCTACAATATAATATGAATCTCATAGATGAATACCAAAGCACTAGTCAAGAAGACGATGTAAGTAATAAAAAAGAACATGGAGGAAGGCGTTTATACATGTGACTTAGATCAGGACATTTTGACAAAAACTGTTGAAAAGTGGCCCTCAGCTCAGCATTAATGTGTTTAAGTGGGGTGAAAACCATTACATAAAAACAATACCTTGGCTATGGGTTCGAGTCTTTCACCGATTTTTGCTAACATATTTAACATCTTGATTATTTATAAGGGAAGAACAAAATAAGTCCCAGAAAAAAAAAATAAACCAAGTGAACAAATCAAGTTCGCTATAGTAGAAAAGGAAGAGGAGAATTTCCTTTCTTCGATGTACTGGTAAAGAGGAAAGGGGAAAATTTAAAATTCAAGGTACACAGGAAGAAAGCAAATATTATATCTCATATATAATTACATATGTTCTCCAGGAATAGGAAAGAAATTAAAATAGGAGTAATAACGGGGTAGCCCATTAGGGCTTATAGGATTTGCAATCCCGTATTCTAGATGAAGAGCTGGAATACCTAAGGGAGAGTTTTAGGAGATTAGGTTACCATAAGTACTCGTGGGAGCGGGCACACGAAAGGCAAGGAAAATTATTTGTGGCGAGGGAAGGGACAGAGAAGGAATATTTGAAAAAAAAAAGAAAATAATTAAACCCATTAACAAGAAGCTGGATAATTTCAAATGGAAATTATAGTTACAAAACCGCCATTGGGAATAAAATAGAAATAAAAAGTCGGTAGAGGGGGAACAGGTAAGAAGGGGTATACGTGACAGAATGTCTTAAGTGTGAAGAATACGACAAGAATGCAAATTTTACAAAGGGCGAAGTATGCAACACATACAAAACATAAAATACTGCAATCACACATTAGCTGTTACCAAACACTGTTGGGAACAAGACCATATAATAGACTGCCGAAATTGATTTTTTTTTTCTTTTTTGTACAGGAACACCATCAAAATGCCAGAATGATTGTAGAGAATACCTTCATAACATGTGTTAACAATGCAATGGCAGCTAACAATGGAAATGGATTTGAAGACAGCCTATCAAGAAAAATCATATATTCACTTTACAATAGAAAAGATACCATATGCCTAATGAACACCTGAAACCAGCTGCAGGCAGAGACAGGCCAAAGTCACGAGGGCGGGGCCAAATAGGACAAGCAGGGAGATTAAAGAAT
>NC_087207.1:79305489-79340489 GCF_015104395.2 Macrobrachium nipponense
GTTACGCCAACCACTGTCCTGCTTCGTCAGTCTCCAGCTGCTTGTCCAGTAGAGCTAAGGGCTCATGAGGAGGCACATAGGGAGGCAATTGCCAGGTAAGAGGAGATATCCTGTGCTGTCCCTCGGGACCGAACTCGACACCTGTGTTTACCTGGACAATTTGTGAGCTCCCCTGTTTAGCTGTTGGAGCGTTGAAGTGACCTCCGTGAACTCCTGTACACGTCGTTGTGCATGAGGGTTTACACACTATTTAAGAATTAGTCATATTTTTATATGTATATACATATGTTATATTAGGTCGTCAGTATTGGGTATTTATTGCCCCTCTGAATGTGTTTAAATTAGTTTTAAGTTTCGTACCGCCACGGTTAGGTCGGAGGTTTAAGGCTTTCCTTACTTTATTTTCTCTTGTCTTCCTTCTTTCTAATAGTTATAGGTTATTGGTTTCATTATTGGGCCTGTGCTATTATTATTTGAGCCTTTGGCATATTATGTCCTTTCTTTACTTTGTTAGGGTAGCTTTCACAGTTAGGAGTCCTTATGAGCCCGTTATTTATTTGCTTCTTGTATTTTGTATATTTACTGATAAGTTTTCTCACAAGGCAGATTTAGTTTTAAGTGTACTTTATCATCAAATATTGTTAATTTTATTCTGGTATTAGTGTCCACATTCCTCTTACCAGAACCTGCATTACTGCCAAAGGGGTCGTGATAGGATCGTACACGGGTGTGCACAGAGTTTGGGTTTGTGGAGCAACTCTGGGAGAGGTTACAATATTTGATTTGGTTTTGTTGCTTGCCTTCTTCCCCCCCCCCCCCCCACCCCCCCCCCCCCTCCCCCCCCCCCCCCCAACCCCCCCACAACCCTGTAGGTCATTCATTATGGAGAATTTTGTTTTTGACACAGCTGAATTTTTGGGCTCTGCTGACTGTATAAAATATATTTTCATATTAAGTAAGGAGCATTTGAGGATTTGTGCTCATTGGTTTAAAATTTCTTTTAGACCCACGGATAATAAGGCTCAGTTATTGTCGTCTGTCAAGGCGCAGTGGTTTGTGGTATAACCGAGGGTGAGGATTTGGCTAGGGATTTGATCAGTAAGCATAGTATTGGAAGTTCTGAAGAAGAGAATTCTGTTGATGAGGAGGTTAGTGTTAATTCTGGGTTGTCTCTATTTGAGGACCATCCTCGTACTGGTGTTTTATGTACTGGACCAGCAAATTTAACTCTGAAGACTAGAGTCTCTAATAACCTCTTTATAGAGGTAGAGCCAGAGTCAGTACAGACTGCGGTGAATCCTGAAAATGAGGACCTTGGTATAATTTGTAAAAGAATAGAACTATTGAAGGCACAATTCTAAGAGAATGAGAGGGCAAGGCGCTATGAGTTGGAAATGGCTAGAATTAACTTAGACTTGGCTAGGTTACGAGCTTACCCTGACTTTAATTGTACTCCTACCGGTCGTTCTTCAGATAGGTTTAACATGAGTGCAGCATTAAAATTAGTTCCAGTGTTTGATGATGAAGGTAATGTGCAGGAGTTTTTTAAGGATTTTCTTACTTTATTTGTTCTGGTCTTCCTTCTTTCTAATAGTTATAGGTTAGTGGTTTCATTATTGGGCATGTGTTATTATTTGAGCCTTTGGCATATTATGTCCTTTCTTTACTTTGTTAGGGTAGCTTTCAGAGTCTGTTATTTGTTCCTTGTATTTTGTATATTTACTGATGAATTTTCTCACAGGGCTAATTTAGTGTCAACTGTACTTTATTACTAAGTATTGTTAATTTTATTCTGGTGTTTGTGTCCACATTCCTCTTACCCTGTGTACTTTCTTACCGCTTATGATCCCTGTAATTACTAAAGTATAAAGAACCTGCATTACAACCAAAGGGGCTTTTGAGCTGGTGGCCAATAGGTTGTCTTGGCCCACCGAGATGTGGACTGTGTTGATCCAATGCAGGTTGGTAGGTAAGGCCATTCGACAATATAATGCTTTGGAAGAGAGTGGGGCCAGAGATGATAGTAGAGTTAAGGCGTTGATTCTCAAGGCGTATGATTTGGTCCCTGAGGCTCATCGCCTGAAATTCAGAAGCTCAGTAAAGCCCGATGCTATGTCTTATGTGGAGTATACCGGTCTCAAGGAGGAGCGGTTTGATGACAGGGTAAAGAGTCACCAGGTGGTCTCCTTCTCCTCCTTGAGGGAGCTGATGCTACTTGAGGAGTTTAAGAAAACTTGTAGTAAAGAACTTAGAATTATCCTGGGGGAGGTTGAAGTGTATAGCTTAAGTAAAGCCACTCAGATAGCTGATGAGTTAGTGTTAACACACCGTGTAGGTAGTAGTAGTTTTGGCACATCGGCCGTCAAATCCTAGCCTGCCAGGCCGAACAACAATAATAATTGGAG
This sequence comes from Macrobrachium nipponense, assembly GCF_015104395.2. NCBI lineage: Eukaryota > Metazoa > Arthropoda > Malacostraca > Decapoda > Palaemonidae > Macrobrachium > Macrobrachium nipponense. The sequence continues at coordinate 79,307,895 of NC_087207.1, forward strand.
ATCCAATAACCACTTTAAAACAAAGGTTGATGATAGCCAAGGAAATAACCAGAGTGGAAGGAACACACAGGTGTTTTCCCAGCGTAACCAAAGATCCAATAATGTTGGTAGAGCTAAGGGAACTTTTTTTTGGTGCCATGAGCAGGGTCACTTTCAAGCTCAGTGCCCTGCCTGGAGGAGGTATCTCCAGTGGAATGTAAGGGGAGGCAACAACGTCCCCATATCTTTAATAGCTAATGCCCCTACTACCCCTAATACTGAAGTTGAGTGCTCTTCAGGAACTGAAGGAAGGGTTAGGTTTAGTGGTAGTGGAGGTGAAATAAATCAGTCAATTGCTAGCTCTCCTTTGTGACTTTATGATAGATATATTTGGCCTGGCAGATTGGTTATTGATGATGAAGTTGTAAAGTAAAATTCTTAAGGGACATTGGTGTGCCCGTTCTTTGCTGTTGGCAAAGGTTTTGAAAGATGTTGGTGGGCATTCTGGAAATTATGTGGTCCAGGGTGGGCTCCCTAATACAGTGGTTTCTGCACCTTTGGTGGAGGTAGAGGCATCCTTCCCAGGGTATCACAAGGCGACAAAATTGGCAGTGGTAGAAAAGCTCCCTATCCCTTGTATTGATGGTGTTTTGGGAAACAATATGTTAGATGCCCGAGGATATGAATTATTCCCAATAGCGCCTGTATCTGCAAGCACCATAGCAATTACTACTCGAGCTTCTGCAAAGGGTGCTACCGCCTTACAGAATGAGGATAATTTCAACTTAAATAGTTTAGATGTAGCGGTAGAGAGACCAGGGGCAAATTTCCAGCCAGCTGATAATCTCCTTCTCAGGTCCTCAATGAACTCACCCACATTCAATTCTTTCTTATGATTAACCTCTAACAACTCGTAGAAAATTTCTAGAGGACCACATACTTTTTTTCCAAAATTCAAACTCAAATGGAGCTACCCCATGGAGGAACTTGGATGATTACATATAGCAAAGAGAGCAAAGTGAAGATCTTTATCCCAATCCTCTCCTTACTCATAACAGTACTTTTTTAGAATAGATTTAAGGGTTTGGTGAAACCTTTCCACTACGCCCTGACTCTCTGAGTGGTAAGGTACATTGGTAATGTGCTGAATGGCCAGTTCAGCACATTAACCCCTAAATACCTTGCTCGTGAAATCCATGCCACAATCTGTTTAAATTTTATGAGGCAACCCATACCTGGAAAAAAATTCTATTAGTTTTATAAATAAAATATTTAATCCTGATTGTGACCATATGCTTTATTGAAGCTCAGAAGGCTGAATTCAATTATGAATTAGGAGGTATGGATGATTTAACAAAACCAGGGTTCTGTGTGATTAGAGGTTTGTTGTACAGAGTTACTCCTCCTGTGGATCACGGCTAGACCCAAACCTCTCGGGTAGAACAGATTGTGGTACCTACAAAATATCAGAATGATGTCCATAGTTTATCACATGAGGATTCCTTTTCCGTCCTTTTTGGATTTTGGAAAACACATGGTAGATTGGCAAAATATTTTTGGCGGCTAGGATTGAAATCCTTAGTTAAGAAATTTGTAGGAAGTTGTGGAACATGTCAAGTAATGGGTAACCCAATAAACCTTTTCCTACAGCCCCTTTGCATTCAATTCCTGCAATTGGGGATCCTTTTGCAGAGTTGGTTGTTGATGTGGTTGGGCCTTTGCCCCGAACTAAATCTGGATTTACACATCTTTTAACTATAATGGATAGAGCTTCTGGGTTTCCTGAAGCTTTTTCTTTGAGGAAAATTACATCAAAAGTAGTATTTGAGAAACTAATAGAATTTTTTTCCAGGTACTATGGGTTGCCTCATAAAATTTAAACAGATTGTGGTATGAATTTCACGAGCAAGGTATTTAGAGGTAAATGTGCTGAACTGGCCATTCAGCACATTACCAATGTACCTTACCACCCAGAGAGTCAGGGCATAGTGGAAAGGTTCCACTAAACCCTTAAATCTATTCTAAAAAAGTACTGTTATGAGCAATGAGTGGACTGGGATAAAGATCATAAGAAAGAATTGAATGTGGGTGAGTTTGTTGAGGACCTGAGAAGGAGATTATCAGCTGCCAGGAAATTTGCACAGGATAATTTAGTGTAGGCTCAGGCCTCAATGAAGGAAAATTATGATAGGAAGAGTAAGGTACATTCGTTTGAGCCTGGTGAGCTTGTTTTGGTTTTGAGTACAGACACAGACAATTTTCTGGAATCTAGGTATAAGGGGCCTTGGAAGGTACTCCAGAAATTGTCTGATGTCAATTATGAAGTGGAAGCTCCTGGGACCAAACAGAAGTGCCAGATATTCCATATCAATAGACTGAAATCCCACACAGTTGGTAGACTTGACCCTCTAGCTACAGTATTTGAGCCAGTGTCTCTAATATTAGAACAGACGTTAGAAGACCCAGCCGACTTGTTTTGCCAGTTATCTTCAGATGCAAAATTTGGGAACTTCAGCAAAGGGTTTGGAGCATCTGGAGGCTATCCAGAAGGAAGACATGATGAAATTAATATCTTCTTTTTCAGTCTTATTTCAGGCCTCTCCAGGTAGAACGACCTTGCTCCAACATGATGTTGATGTGGGCAGTGCTTCCCCAGTCAAGTCCTTATTAATTAAATCCAGAAAAGCGTGATATTGTCGAAAAGGAGATAAAGTATGTGTTAGAATATGATTTAATTAGACCATCGATAAGTCCTTGAAGTCCTTGTTAAGAAACCTGGCAGACATTTTCGCATGTGTGTGGACTACCGCAAGGTCAATGTTAATACTAAGAATGATTCTTTCCCTTTGCCACGTATCGAGGACTGTCTTGATAGGATAGGCCCTGCTAAGTTTATAAATAAATTAGATCTTTTAAAGGGGCAGTGGCAGGTTTCCCTACCTGCTCGAGCTCGTGAGATTTCCGCTCTTGTTACACCCTTTGGGCTTTACGAATGTAATGTAATGCCCATTGGAATGAAGAATGTAGCGTGCACCTTCCAGCGCTTGATGAACTGAGTCATATGTGGTCTGGAGGGTACAGAAATTTACATAGAAGATTTGGTTACTCACAACAATGACTGGTGGACTCATTTGGTGAGATTAAAGGAGGTATTTGAGGCCTTGAGAGCTGTTGGTCTTGTGAATTTAAGCAAGTGTGAATTCGGTAAAGTCAAGGTTGGGTTGGGTCAGGTTACTCCTAAACAAGCTAACCTCAAGGATATATTAAATTTACAAAGGCCACGTAATGTTAGGGAGGTCTTGAGAATTTTAGGTATGATGGGTTATTATAGGAAATTCGTCCAGAACTTCTCTGACTTTGCTCAGCCACTAACTCAACTATTGCAAAAGGGACAGAAATTTGTATGGCCTCCTCATTGTGAGAAATCTTTCTTAAAACTCAAAACAGTATTGATGTCGAAAACCCTATTCTAATGTCTCCTGACTTTCAGAAACCATTTATTGTGGCTGTAGATGCCAATGATGTGGGTATAGGTGGAGTACTTTTTCAAAGACTTGAAGATGGTGAAGTGCGTCCAGTATCATACTTTAGTCGTAAGTTGCTGGATGCAGAGAGAAGGTATTCTACCATTGAGAAGGAGGCACTAACTTTAATTCGTACCTTAGTTCATTTCAAACCGTATGTGACTAATTTTTCCTTTCCCATAGAAATTTGGACTGGCCATACCCTTTTGGTGTTCATTGAAAGAATGATAGGTTCTAACCAGAGGATTCTGCGTTGAGCTCTTCAGCAGCAGGAGTTTCCTTTAAGTATTAAGCATGTTAAGGGTGTTAATAACTGTATTCCTGATGCCCTTTCTAAGATGTAAGTCTGGTTATTTATTTTCTCACCTTGCCCTTCTCATTTCTTCTTCAGGGTTTGTATTGAAAATTATATTTAAGTTAATTAACTTTTGATCTTGTATAAAATGGTGTATGGATTCAGTCCTTTTTCTTAAGTCTGTTTCACTATAATGTTGTTTTGAGTTTTGTTTCATCTTATGCTTTTTCCCTTGCAGGATATTTTAGTTTATGTTTTCTCTTTTTCCCTTGTAGGAGGTTTCAGATTAAGTTTTCTCTTTTTCCAATGAAGGATGTTTTAGATTAAGTTGTCTATATGATTTTCTTCTTGTATGTTATAAAATTGTGGTACAAAAAATGTATTCTATTTGAATCATTTTTTGGACAAACTGGAAAATCTTTTTCACAACAAATGCAACAATGCTAATATGTGAGAACTGGACAAATATCGAATGCATTATTCGATATTTGTTAGTAAGCATAACATTCTGAAATTACCGTAGGGTAAAAGATTTTTAGAAATTCCTAGAATCTTAAAGCTTTTTAACATAAATGTTGTTTTCAGTAATTTTAATATTATGAGTTTAGTAATAAAAAATCTTCCCAAAGATGTTCCCGGCTCCATATATTAAATTCCTTCTAAAAAGTGTGATAAACCATATTATGGACAAACCGAAAATCTTTTTCACAGCAAATAAAAAAATGCTAATATTCGGTGAGAACTGGGCAAATGTCGAATGCATTATTCGTGCATATGTAAGATTTAGATCATCCTATTAACTGGAGTAAAACAAGAGCGTTAATGACACAATTAAGAGGCATATCACTGAATCTTGTTTCACCAAGTAAAATAATGGAAGTTCTGAATTTACATCTTGGTTTATTTAACCCAATAACCGTTTGCTATGGGAAGCAGCTTTGGTGCCCCAGCTGTCAGCCAAGAGTGCGGGCAGCAAACATTTACGCTAACAAAACTGTCAGCAAATAGTTAAAAACACAATATGGCAACTGTTCTCCCGGGCACGCTATCTTTTGAGTGCAGGGTGGGTACATTACTTATTTTCAGTTTCTGTATCTTATTCCATATATTTTAACTCATATAAATCTATTAACATACATATGGCCGTTCCCTTTAACCACTGTCACGTATTTATATTTAGGATGGAGACCCTCTCGTAGGCATGTTTTGTTAAAAATGACTGCTGCTTCAGCACTATTAATCTTGTAAAGAGTCTTCTCTATCTTTCTGATGACTGGCGAGCAACGCACCAAAGGGCATGGTAAAATTTGGTTTAGTCATTTGATTTATTATTACTTATACAATTCTCTCTCTCTCTCTCTCTCTCTCTCTCTCTCTTCTCTCTCTCTCTCGAACGTGACGTTTCCTCCTGATCCACAGGACATTATCAAGTGATAACTGCTGAGGGACTGAATTCCAGTGGCGAGTGCATCTCCTTATATCGTGGTGTTGCGAGCCCTTGAGTACGGTCAGAGCACCTCTCCGGCAGGTCAGGTTTTCATTGGTTCCTGGGAAGGTGACTCATATGGCGGGCGTTTACGAGTCTTGCAGACCTTCTCAGGTGGGGGTTATCACCGGGAGCCTCTTGACTGGCTTCTACCTGAGTGACGTCACCCATGGTATTATTCTCATGTCCAGTGTTTGTTTCATGCGCACTGTTACTTTCGTTGGGGGGGAGGAGTGTGGTCCTCCTCACACACGTCGGTATCAGGAACGCTTCTTGGGTGGTATTAAGGGGAGGATTTTGCTCGAGGATAAGCAGCGCTTCTAAGAGACGCAGACGTCATGGGTCAGGTGCTCTCCTGATGATCTTAATATTCCTGACGATGTCGTCTCTCGTGATGTTTCTTTGGTGTTCTACAAGGGCGTGCTGCCTAATGGTGCCCTCCTGGGCGTGGCAGGAAATTCTTTTTGACAGGCGCATCGTCGTCATGCCGATGTAAATACCAGGGCATCCTTGGACGGGGCATACGTTTTGGTTGACGACGTTGGACTGCTTTAGGGGGTCTCCTACGGGCGGGGAGGGGTTGTTCTTCATCAAGAGGTCCTTCGTATGCTGATTCTTGTAGTAAATAATGAGGGACACTCTCTTTCCTTCCTCCATGGATCGGACGTGTTCCTCTATTATTTTCTTCATGCCTGCTTCGTCCTCCTTGTATAGTGGTGCATGAAGGCTTTATAGAAATGTTTGATATCCTCCGGGGGTGGAATGTGCCTTCTCTCTTCCTCCGTCATGTACCACTTGTCAATGGCGGCTCGTGTTTCTTGGTTTACTAGTTTATTCGAGTACCCATTGTTAATTAGCATCTGGGATGCACGGTCGAGTTCGAGGTGTGTGTCCTGCCACGTCGAACAGTGCGAGAGGGCTCTCCTGATGAAGGCCCTGACGGTGGTGGTCTTGAACCGCACAGGACACTCGCTATTGCCATTTAGACAAAGTCCAAGGTTCGTAGCTTTGGTGTAAACTGTAGTCACCAACTTCTGATTCGTCTTCGTGACAAGGACATCGAGGAAGGGGAGCCGATCGTTGCTGCTGTACTCGATGGTGAAGTTGAGTGCGCTGTGCTGCAGGAACTGCTTCCGAAGGGCTTCTACCTCATCCTCGCAGCCGGCTTGCACGGAGATGTCATCGATATAGCGTCTGTATGTATGGGGACATCTATGTTGCGAGAAGACCCTTGCTTCCACTTCTCCCATGTAGAAGTTAGCGAAGAGGGCTCCTAAGGGGGACCCCATCGCTACGTTGTCCTTTTGGCGGTACATCTGTCCTCGGTGGGTGGTGAAAGGGGCTCTCTTCGTACAGATATCCCACAGGGTTCTTAAGGAGTCTTCTGGGATGTTAGGGGGTCTCTTATTGGGATTCCTATATACCCGCTCCATGATGATCCCTATTGTCTCGTCGACTGGGACGTTGGTGAATAGGGACTCAACGTCTAAGGACGCCATGGTTCCCGCACCGGGGGAGTCGCGGATCTTCTCCAAAAATTCCACCAATGAGGTGAGGCAGTACCTGGAGGGGATATAGGGAGTCAGAATTTTATTAAGGCGTTTGGCCAGAGTGTAAGTCGGGGAGGGCATTTGGCTGATGTTCGGGCGTAGGGGGTTGCCTTCCTTGTGGGTCTTCATGTTCCCATGTAGGTAGCCGAGGCTGTAGTCACCTTGGATGGGCGGGAGGTGTGTGGCATTCGTAGCGGCATTCACGGCTGCGATGACCCGGTTGGCGTCGCGTTTGATGTCTTCCGTCGGGTTCTTTGTAAGTCTCTCGAACTTGGAGACATCAGACAAGATGGCGTTAAGTTTCTCGAAGTATTCCGAGGTGCTGATGAGCATGAACGCGGCTGTCTTGTCTGCACGCCTTACGGTGATGTCTTCCCTCTTCTTCAGATCTGCGGCTGCCTCCTTCATCTCTTTGATGTTAATACCGCTCGAGTATGACCCCCTGTCCATAAGGGCCTCTGCTAGCAAAAGAGGTTGAAGGGCCTCCGTCATTGTCAGGATCTTCTTTGCTTCCAACTGCTGAATCAAGTCGAGGAGCATCTCAATCTCCAGGTGTTTCTCTTGTTTCTTTGGTTTTGACATAAAGTGGCAGTTTAGTCCAAGGTTTATTATGTCATTTTGTTCAGGGGTGGGCTGGTATGCAGTGAGGTTGATATACCTCTGTGTCTTTTCTTGGATGCATTGCTTACCGCCGTTGAGGGTGACAAGTTTGCGGGTTACGCCCCTAACCTGGTTACGCATGTCTTCTTCGCTCAGGTAGGCAAGGCGCGTTAATATCTTCGTAGGTAGGAGGCTCGCGCTGGTCCTCCGCTTGGTCATCTGGTTGGTGATGGTGGTCTCTTGCAGGGATGTCGTGTCTGGTATTGTCATCAGGATCAGGGCGGACTGCTTCAGCAAGTATTTCCACCCATTCTTCTCACAGGCGGTGATGTCCCTCCTTCAGGGTCTTCATATCAGCAGTCTTCTCCCGTAGTTGCCGCTGTAGGAGGGATGCTCTGAAATCCTTGGTCCTTTCTTCATTTCTTGTTGTGGGGTCGTGCAGCCTGATGTTTGTATATTTTGGAAGGAGACCCTCTCGTAGGCATGTTTTGTTAAAAATTACTGCTGCTTCTGCACTATTAATCTTGTTAAGAGTCTTCTCTATCTTTCTGATGACGGCTTTCTCGTTGTTGCTTAGACTGGCGAGCAACTCACCAAAGGGAATGGTAAAATTCAGTTGAGTCATTTGATTTATTATTACTTATACAATTCTCTCTCTCTCTCTCTCACTCCAACGCGACGTTTCCTCATGATCCACAGGACATTATCAAGCGATAACTGCTGAGGGACTGAATTCCAGTGGCGAGTCCATCTCCTTATATCGTGGTGTAGCGAGCTCTTGAGTACGGTCAGAGCACCTCTCCGGCAGGTCGGGTTTTCATTGGTTCCTGGGAAGGTGACTCATACGGCGGGCGTTTACGAGTCTTGGAGGCCTTCTCAGGTGGGGGGTATCACCGGGAGCCTCTTGATTGGCTTCTACCTGAGTGACGTCACCCTTGGTATTATTCTCATGTCCGGTGTTTGTTTCATGCGTGCTGGTACTTTAGTTGGGGGGAAGGGGTGTGGTCCTCCTCACACACGATGGTATCAGGAACGCTTCTTGGGTGGTATAATATATAAAATATATATATATATATATATATATATTATATATATTAGAAAAAAAAAAAAAAAAAAATTTTTAAATATTATATATATTATATATATAATAATATTATATATATATAATATATATATGTATATATATATATATATTATATTATATATATATATATATATATATATATATATATATATATATATTCTATAATCTATATATATATATGTATATATATATAATATATATATTGTAACGAATATACCTTGGGGATTTTCGTAAATCAATGTGTTATACTGAAGATCCATGCAACTTACCTGGGGATATGTAAGATTATTCACCTCTGGCCTTGAGATCAGGCAAAACATATTAAATCAAATAAAACTGAAGGCTTGGTTCAAAAGGGGGAGGGGGGATTCGGTAAAACTCTGGGGTTTTAATGTAACTAATTATATTATCAATAGAACTAATATAAGACTGCTAAGCACAACTGGCAAAGAAATACAATAGTCCCTCACTACATGATGATGAAGCAATGTGGTATATTCTTGAAGGAAAAAACATTTGAAGCCTGCTTCAAAGGGTGTCATAAGGTAGTGGGTAAACCCAATATTGGTCACAAGAAACCACAGCTAAACGATCTCCCAATCTGTAATAAAAAAAAAAAAAAACACCTATAATTACTTCTCTGGAATGAGGCATCTGATTAATGAATCGAGGAGTTGCACAGAGGGTGAATGGAAATGAACTTGGCTCTTGTGATTCTCAAGTTAAGAATTTATGTTACACTTCACTTGAATAATTACAACGTTAAACAGCACAAATACAAAGGGCAATACGAGTCTCACTATAGGTATATCACACCATACTAACAACCTTAATGCACTGGCACTTAACTGTGTTAGGAGAGGTGTACCTCATACTTCAGGGGGGGACAGCAATGGTTGGGGGGGAGGGGTTTGTGGCATTTGAGATATCACCATACAATATACTAGGCCCCATGGTCACGTGTTTAAGATGGTGCAGCTCCTCCAAAGAGCAAGGGGGAAGGACAGATGAATTGGACTGACGTCTGACGAATTCTGTGACCAGGTCTGCCAATCCGAGGTCTTCTATAATCTCCCCAGGTTCTGAAGATTCTTGCATCCAGGTGGTGCTAGTGGGAATTTCACCTGGGCATTCCATCCTCGTGGCTTTAAATTCAAGATGTCAGTTCCCAAGAAATGGATCATGTGTTGCCCTCTCAGCTGACTCTCCTCAGGCGAAGATTTAGTATTTCTCACATGCCAGCACCTGGAATTAAGGCTGTCAGGAATTCACTCGAACAAGGAAAGATTATTAATGTAGTTCCCTCAGAGAGAGAGAGAATTTGTGATGGGGGTGAATCAGACCCACCATATTTTAATTAAAATGGACGGAAGGAATTTTCTTCTTAATATAAAATTACTAAAGGCTGGAAGGTTTGCTTGGAAAAAAGGTTTACCCTTAGGACAATCCCAACCAAGTTAGCATTCACATCCCAAGACTGGGTGAGAATGGTTACCAGCAAGAAAACCCATTTGAAGTCTACTTATTTCTCTCTCACTTCCCCTTTGTGTATCATAGGGTCTAACTTAAAATTCTGCAGGATTATTAATTGTAAAACAAATTACTAATTGCGACATTTACGTTAATTGCAAAATTAATTCCATACTGCTAAAACAAGGATAAATTTATCTTTCAAGATAAAAATAAAGTGATATACACAGCATGTAAAGAATGTAACATGAAGTAAGATGCATACTTAATTGATAATCAACTTAGTCTAGTATCAATAGGTTAACATTGTTATAATTAAAGTATCTGAAGACTTTCTTAAATGGCCCCACAATACTTGTGAGTGAAGATTTAGTGCCATTCCGTGCACGATAACTTCGAGTGCCTAGTGGCATAGTTAGTTAGTTTATTGACAAAACATACAATACGTTATGTACTGACATAAATTTATACAAGAGTACATTATTTTAGTTACAAAAATCTTGAGAACAAAGCAGTTTTACACACATATACATATGAACACACACCATATATATATTTTGTCCAAAACAAAGCATTAAACCTATAAATGGTATCAGTGAACACTTCACTGATATATACCTACATAAATCAACAACTAAATCAGGCTTCATATCCATCAAATTAGCCACACTTGCAAAGTCCAACCTATTAAATATTGTCCGGCAACCGCCAGATATGGGACAAGAAATAAGTACATGATTTTCTGATTGTACACTACTACTATTATCACACTGTCTAGTTCTTGCATAGGTCGGGATTCTGCTCCATCTACCTGTCTCCACCTTCAGATTATGAGACATCAGACGTAAGCGTGTGAATGACACTCGGCAGAAATCTGGGACATACTGGGTAGTAGAATAAACCATATGTACACTCAGGGAAGGGTTTAACTCAGATACAAATGTATTGAATTTCTTGGCATTCTCAGCTCATCATATTGTTCTAATAGTTTGCTAAAAACCTATAACCCAGAGTTCCGTTATCTCTGCACAAATCAAAGACGTAATTGAATGGCAATTCTTAATCTATATTTTCTCTCTTGGACACCAAAAAGGATTTCTGTTTTCTTGCTATGATATCCTTTAAGGGCAGAATGGCTCCCTCCATCATACATAATTTAATACTCGTGTTCTTTCGAACACCAAGCAAAACTTTTACTAACTTATTATACTGTTTTTCTATGCCTTTATTACTATTATTAGTTGTCCAGGATTCACAGTTATATAACAGTGATGACATTACCGCTGTATCGAAAACTCGTTTTTATATATATATGGCATTTGGCTGTTAGCCACACACAAAATTTGCAAACTTATTTACTACTGCCTCGCTACAGCTCTCGTGCAGACTAATGACATCACCCAACTTGCCACTATCCACGAACCACACTCCAAGGTAAAGATATCTCTGAGAGTATCTCACAATAATGCTTTCTACATGTAAGTCTAATTGATCATCATCAACATTACTTATCACAAAATATTTAGTTTTTGACTCATTAATTACCATTCCATAATCAGCACAAAATTTACATAATACTTTCAACTTTTTCTTGCACATTCCTCTACTTGTAGCTGAGATAACCACGTCATCCATTAGTAAGAGGACATTTAGTGCTCCTAAAAGTCCATCCATCGGAAACAACGGCTTCCTGCAACATACGCACCTGCTTGTTAATGTATACAATAAATAATATACAACTTGTTGGAGCACCTTGTCGAACACCAATGGTGGCATTAATTACTGCTGACTTCAAAATGTGTTTTGTACATGAATACATCGCCTTAATTGCCCTTAACATTCTCTTACCACATCCGTTTTCTTTTAAAGCATGTATCATTTTGTTCCTAGGTCTCTATCATACGCTTTACAAAAATCAACAAATAAAACGTACAATTTTACTTTCTTAAAACTAGCAAAATCACATAACAAGCGTAATGTTAATATTTGTTCAATAAGACTCCTCTTTTCTTGAGCACCTGCTTAACACTTATGTATATTCCACCACAAACTTAACCGTTTAAGAATTATAATATAAATGTTGGCTAATGAATCCATTATTGATATACCTCTGTAATTTCCACAAATCATTTCATTCCCTGTCTTGAATATTAAAACTAATTTGCTAATACGCCATGAAACTGGGTAATTAATCATACAAGCATCATATTAAACAACATTAATATAGACACAGCCTCTTCAAAGAAAGCAATTCAATATTCCGGGACAAATAACAATAACTTTTATTTTTGTTTACTCCATTCAAGGCTTATTTCAGCTCTCTCATGGAGAAGGATCATCGAGAACTGGAATATAAGGTATATTCTCATCATGTTCTATATTAGAATAATCCGTACTATCTACGATTTCCGGATTCGATAAATCTTCAAAACCATTTTTAAACGTCATATTGTTAGGCTGGTTACCCTCATCAGACTCGATATCCCCTGTCCAATTGATAGACTTCCATATAAGTTTATTATCATTTGATTAAAGAATCCTAACCAACCTGGGCTGATTTTTATCCCATTCATGTCCTGTAGATACTTGTTCCTTCTTACTCCTCACAGCAGTCTCGGCAATACAATCAAAACTCGAAGTCAAGGCCATCTCCAAGTCGTTGCTATCTTCTACAGCTGGTGGGGGAATATCTTGTAAAGTTCTTGTAAACAACTCTACATCGATTTCTTTATAATTTAAAGACTTCCTTGCATAATTTCTTGCTGGCACATTTTGTGCATAAATAAATTGGTTAAGGGCAACTGATCGACTTACAAGGTCTTTAATAGCTAATGTGTTACTGCTTTTTAGCAATAAAGTAACCGATATCGGTGCATGATGTGACCCTTCAGCATCCTGGTGAACATGAAGTTCCTTTATTAAACTTAAACACGTTCTTTTAGCCAAACACAAGTCAATTTCTGAAACCCATCTTCTTCCTTGTCTGTACGTTAGATTACCTTTAAAATTTTTATCTAAAAACTGGAGATTATTTACTATCACTAAATTATTGTTATTACAAATATTAATAATGGCTCTACCATGATTATTAGTAACTGCATCTAACCCCTTGGAATACTGGTACTTTCAACCATCTTCATCCATAATACAGGGTATTCCTGTTCATCCATTAAAATCACCCAACGCAACGGGGAAAGGGTATGAGCAACCAGTTTCCCATGCAGATCTTGGTTGTAGTAGGGCAAGTCTTCCGGTGGTATGTAAATTCCGCCAAATTGAAAACTCGGCCACCAATCCATCGTTAGCCATAATTTACTTTTGTCATCAGTATTTCATTTAGCATGTTGTTTGTCAAGTACTTCTTTAATAACATCACAATTCCTCCACGGTGAGGCCCTGTGCTAGATACATTTGTATAAACGTCAAAACCAGGTACGTATATTCAAATTAAAATACTTCTTTGATTCTTGAATAAACATTACATCAAATTCCATAACAAAATTCAGAATGTGTTGATCCTCCAATTTGTCCTTCAATCCTTCAATATTCCAAGAGCAAATTTTCCATTCTTTCATATTTTGTCTACCACTCAGAAAAAAAAGAGGACTAAATCTATCAATAACCAGACCGTCCCGAAGCAAGACACGATTTTTCCTATCGTAAGTTACAACTGTGGGAGTGTTGTCAGCTTTATCTCTCTCTTCACGTTCTCTCTTCCTGAGGCGGGCAAATTCTTTTCTAATGCATGGGTGTAAATCCTTTATAATGTACACTTGGAAGGCCTCTCTTGCATTCTTCAAATTCTTTGTTACTGCAATAATGGAATCACGTTGTTTCTGATCCCTTACCCTAAGGTGAATAGGTCTCTTTTTCCTCTCATTTGATTGCCCTAAACGACGTATTACCCATTCTTCCATGCTGGAGTATCCAGCTTCTTCTGTCTCCTTTACCTTGTCCTTATCCACTAGTTCAGAGTTGTCTTTGTCTCGATGTCGTGCATTGGAGGTGATATTCATGATATAAACTCACATGTTACAGCTTAACTTTATTGTAATGAGCGGGGTTACAGCAACAACAACACACGCCGACATCTGGCGGTGGCATCAGGAATCATGGAACTGTTGGTAGCGTTCTCAACAATACAATTATCATAATTACTGAATAATTATTAATAATATAACATCTTTTCTTCTTTTAAAATAAAATTTATTTGGATGGATTATCAGTTAAAATACCACACTGAATTTACTTTGATATGTCACTGGTTAGGACTATAATCAGCTCTAAAAGTTATTAACATTCAAAACATTGTACACCATTATAATAGACATGTGGTTGTACCTGTTCAAAACTGAAATATTCATTCTTAGTATAAAATTAAACATGCCATTCATAATCATAACATTTATATGACATTAAAGAAATTGTGTACAACATCAATACATTTCATAATCAGAATACTTAGAAGGTAATTTATTTCTGGTTGACCTTGTTTGTCTGTCACTTTCAACTTTATTTTCCACTTTGACAGGAGTTTCAATTTCATTACCAATAAGGTCAATAGTTACTGGTTCATTTACCTTGGGCATATGCACATCACTTGGGGTTTCTTTCAACTGAACTCTATTCCCTCTAAATAGCTTGCCTTCACTTTCAATTAGATAAGACCTTTCATCTAATCGTTCCACAACTTTTCCTTTTTTCCAGGCCTTTTTGCCCAAAACATAAGGTTTAAGACGTACATTATCTCCTTCATGCAAAATACTTAAATCTTCAGTATTTTTATCATAATAGAATTTACTCTCAGCATTTTTTATTTTCTTCTTTACCTTAGCCAACTCTAAATTTACATTTTGATTTTCAAGTAACTTGGATAACATTGGTAATTTGGTACGTGTTCTCCTATCTAGGTTATACTGTGATGGGCTGGCGTCTTTATCACTAGTAGGAGTATTCCTATGGTCCAAAATGGCTAGATAGGGATCTTTATTACTTTCAACAGCATTTCTAATTAAACGTTTAGATGTTTTCACTGCAGATTCGACCATACCATTAGATTGGACATGTGTAGGGCTACTTGTCCTATGCTCGAAGTCATAATCAGTTGCAAACTGTTTGAAATTCTCATTTACAAATTGGGGTCCATTATCACTAATCAATACACAGGGCAATCCATACCTAGCAAAATGAGATTTAAGTTTTCTAATCACTGTACTGGCTAATGTGTTTCTAGGTAGTCAATTTCCCAAAAATTGCTGAAGTAATCAACAGTTATAAGATAATTATGCTTTTCAATACTCATTAGACCAACTCCAACCTTTTGCCATGGCCGGCCTGCAATTTCATGATTAATTAAAGTTTCCTTTTGTTGAGCACAAGGGAATTTATTACAAATTTCACATGATAAGATGAATTGCTTTATATCAGAGTTCATTCCTGGCCAATAGATACATTCTCCCGTGCTCTCCGTAGACAGCCCTCAATTCCTATATGTGCTGAATGAATGACCTGCATTATCTTATGTCTGAGGTTTAATGGAATGACTATTCTATTACTTTTAAAAATTAACCCGTCTTGAACTGAGTACTCATCCTTAGTATGACTATAGGCTCTGACTACATTAGGTATCTCATCATTTTCTTCTGGCCAACCTTTTAAGATTAAGGATTTTAAAATTTGCAAAGTCTCATCCTGGTCTGTTTCATATTTAATTTCATCAAGACGCTCTTTTCTTACTGGCAAATAATCAAGCATGTTAACTTGCTCAAATTCACTTTCTTTATAATTATCTAATGGCAAATAAGATCTTGAGAGTGCATCAGCCACATACATTTCCTTACCTTTTTTATGTATGATTTCAACATCGTACTGTAGAATGTTAAGCAACATTCCTTGCAGTTGCTTGGGAGCATTACACAAGGGTTTCAAAACAATACTAGCAATAGGTTTGTGATCACTCTCAACAATTATTTTACGACCGTAGACATACTCATGAAATTTTCTAAGACTAAAAACAATAGCAAGTGTTTCCTTTTCAATTTGTGTGTACCTTTTTTCGGTTTCTGATAAAGCACGGCTAGCAAAAGCAATTGGTTTACCACACTGTAACAATACTGAACCTAGCCCATTTTGCGAAGCGTCACACTGTATGACAAGGTCTAAGTTTGGGTCATAGTACTGCAGTATTGGGGCATATTTTTGACTCAATGAAAGCTTTTTCTTTTTTTTCTGTCCAATTCCATTCGGTATTTTGATGAATTAATTTTCTTATTGGTTCTAACACCTCAGATAAATTAGGAAGGAATTTACTTGAGTAATTAACCATACCTGTAAACTCTTTAACACCAGTTACATCAGTAGGCGGTTTCATATTCAGGATAGCTTCCACCTTTTTAGGGTCCGGCATGAGACCTTTACTTGTGATTTTATGACCTAAGAAAGCGATTTCAGATTTTCTTAATACGGCCTTAGACTTATTAAGTTTTATACCCTTAGCCTGGCATCTTTCCAAAAATGTGATTATCTTACTATCATGGTCTTTAACAGCTTCCTCATACGTTTCACCTACACCATAAATTATAACATCGTCAGCAATACATACAACACCCTCAAGATTCTCAAGATTCATGAGTAACTGTTTTTGGAAAATCTCACCACTAACATTTAAACCGAATGGTAGTCTGAGCCACCTGTAGCGACCAAAAGGGGTTTGAAAAGTGGTTAACCCTTAACGCCGACTGGACGTTATTTTACGTCGACATTTTTTGTCTCTCGGGTGCCGACTGGACGTATTTTACGTCGACATACAAAAGTTTTTTTAAAAATTCGCGGAAAAATACTTTTAGGCCTACCAGCCGAAAACTCTTGAATCACGCGCCTTGGGGGATGCTGGGAGTTCAGGAATCAAGGTGTTGTTTTGTTTACAATCGTTACGCAGGCGCGCAAGCGCGAATTTCTTTCTTGCCGCACTAAAAAGTATCTGTGACACATCTCTGAAATTATTTCGTCACTTTGACATAATTTTTGTACCATTTTAAATTAGCCGTTACATAGAGTATTATATATGAAATGTGCGCATTTTTATGTAGAATACAACAAAAAAATACTCATGATTGTAGCTTTTATCAGTTTTAAGATATTTTCATATAAATAACGATAAGTGCCAAAATTTCAACCTTCGGTCAACTTTGACTCTACCGAAATGGTCGAAAAACGCAATTGTAAGCTAAAACTCTTATATTTTAGTAATATTCAATCATTTAACTTAATTTTGCAACTAATTGGAAGTCTCTAGCACAATATTCCGATTTATGGTGAATTTATGAAAAAAACTTTTTCCTTACGTCCGCGCGGTAACTCTTCCGAAAATAATCATACATGCGATTGTGGTAATGTTTGCACCATTTTAAATTAGCCGTTACATAAAGTTTTATATATGAAAATGTGCGCAATTTCATGCACAATACAACTAAAAACAACCCATGGTTGTAGCTTTTATCAATTTTGAAATATTTTCATATAAAAAATGATAAGTGACAAATTTTCAACCTTCGGTCAATTTTGACTCTACCGAAATGGTCGAAAAACGCAATTGTAAGCTAAAACGCCTATATTCTAGTAATATTCAAGCATTTACCTTCATTTTGCAACAAATCGGAAGTCTCTAGCACAATATTTCGATTTATGGTGAATTTATGAAAAAAATAACATTTTCTTTACGTCCGCGCGGTAACTCTTCCGAAAAAATCATACGTGCGATTGTGGTAATGTTTGCACCATTTTAAATTAGCCGTTACATAACGTTTTATATATGAAAATGTGCGCAATTTCATGTATAATACAACAATAAATAGTTGAAGGTTGTAGCTATTCTCATTTTCGAAATATTTGCATATAAATCACGATAAATAGAAAAAAAACCACGTTCGGTCAAATTTGACTCTACGAAATGGTCGAAAAAAACGCAATTGTAAGATAAAACTCTTACAGTCTAGTAATATTCAGTCATTTATCTTCATCGTGAAACAAATTCGAAGTCTCTAGCACAATATTTAAATTTATGGTGAATTTTTAAAAAAACTTTCCTTCCTCCGCGCGCGGATTCTCCGCCACAAATCTCCGAAATGCGTAAGTCCCATTCTCGGAATATTTGCTCCGTTTCATATTAGGCATTTCATAGAGTTTTATATATGAAAATGTGCGCAATTTCATGTAGAATAAAACGAAAAATATTTGAAAGTTGTAGCTTTTCTTATTTCCGAAATAATTGCATATAAAAAAATATATATATAAAAAAATCGACATTCGGTCAACTTTAGCTCGTCAGATATGGTCGAAAACTGCATTTGTAAGCTAATATTCTTACAGTATAGTAATATTCAATCATTTGTCTTCATTCTGAAACATATTGGAAGTCTCTAGGACAATATAGAATTTATGGTGAATTTTTGAAAAATAATATGTGTTTACGTAAGCGCGTTACGAATTCATGCATTATTTTGTGATAATATTTTCTCTGTGTTGCTTTTATCGTTTTACAATGTGTTATATATGAAAATGATCGCAATTTAGTGCACATTACAACGAAAAAAAAAGTAACTTGTTACCTTCAACCGTTTTGCGCACAGCGCGATTTGAATACAATTATATATGAAATTTCGTTTTTGCACTATCATATATCGCATTATTTATATATGATAATGATAATTTTTTTCATTTCTGATGGTTGCATACTAATCTTCAAGCAATGACAAAAAAAAGGAGCCAAAAATGAACTCTTAATCTTGAAAACTAAGCGCGCTGTGATTTTTTGAAAAAATATTTTTTCCACTTACGCGCTCACTCTCAAACCCCTCCGGCATACGGGAGTCATTTTTTATTTACCGCTCCGGCGTTAAGGGTAAAAAACTAGATTTTTCATCAAGAACACAATGCCAATACCCATTGGCCAAATCAAAAGATGAAAAAACCGTTGCCTTTGACACTTGGGGTAGAATATCATCAATTACAGGGGTAGAATGATGTTCCCTTTTCAGAGACTTGTTTAAAGCTTGTGGATCAATACAAATTCTTAAATCCTTATTTTTCTTTTCAGCTACAACCATCCGACTCACCCAGTCAGTAGGTTGGTCAACTTTAGCTATTATTTTATGTTTTCCCATTTCATTTATTTTCTTACATACTCTGTTTTTAAGGTTAATTGGAACTCTGCATTTAGGGGAATCACTACTGGTTCTGCATTTGTGTCAATGGTTAGTCTAACAACATTTTGGAATGTACCCACATCAGTATTAAATACATTGTCATATTTATCAAGTACATCTTTAGTTGCAGAAATATTTTCATAATTAACTGTAATAACTCCCATTTGCTGTGATGTTCTTTTACTTAATAATGGAGTGTATTTACAATCAACAACCAAAAACTCAAGGTTATATTTCTTCCTATTCTTGCAATTTCTAATTACTAACCTGCACTTTCCCTTAGGTCTAACTGTGTCTAAAGTCCACACTTCTAGGGTAGTGTCACAAGGATTTAAATTGACATTAGGAATTAAATAATGAGGAATTACATTTACGCTAACTCCACAATCTACTTGAAATTTGATTATTTCACCATTAACTTCAAAATCAGCTTCAATTAGCTTATCCTTTTCACTAGACACTTTAAGCAAATATTCACATTCAGATTCATCTGAACTACTCACATCAAAGTCATTGTCATTACCTGATACATAATTTATTTTCCTACTTTTACATTTAACAGCATAATGATTATATTTACCACATTTTGTACATTTCTTACCATGAGCTGGCCACTTTTCCTTACGCCATTCATGTTTTTCCCCACAAAATTTGCAAGGGCGCAACTTATTTGTAGGAATACTGGGTCTACTGGATTTAGGCCTACCTTCATTATTTTCATGCCTAGGCCTACCATCATGGTCTGCGTTGTGTCTGCTACCAGTAGTCTTCTCCCTTCTAGGCTTTTCTCTCACTTTGGCCACACTGTCATTGGTCAGGCGAGGAGTAGACTTGATGACGTCCATCTGCTTTTTGCTTGCTTGAAAGGCCACACACAAATCCAATGTCTTCTCAAGGGTAAGGTCTTCAACTTCAAATAACTTCTGACGAAGTTTGTCCTCAGTACATCCAAACACCACTTGGTCCCTCAGCTGCTTGTCTCGTTGGTTACCATAGTTGCAGTCCTTCACAAGAATTTTCAATCTGGTAACATAGGCTTCCAATGTTTCGTTTGTTCCCTGCATACATCTTCGAAACTTGTACCTTGCTACAAGTTCATTCTTGCGTGGAGAAAAATAGGCGTAAAATTTTCCCCAAAACACCCTTCAACACATTGGCTGGATTAGGGTCACCGGTTGCTGGGACTGGAAATTCGAAAGAGTTGTAAATCTGTAGAAGTTCTTCACCTCCAATGTTTAAAAGTAGGGCCGGGCCACCTTAGTCTCTTCAGGTTTATTGTCCTTCTCAGAAGCAAGTAAATAAATCTCGAACCGTTGCTTAAAAGACTTCTATTCACGTTCGTTGTCGGCCCCTAGGCTAGCAGTGAATTTTGCTGGGGATACAAGACCTTCCGTCGACGAAGCCATGTTTGCCGGTCGGGAACACTCAGTATTTTAGGCTTAATACACACAATCTAAAAGACCTATACTGCATAATACTTGCTTAGTGAGTTCTAGATGTCGTTTTTAATCTCGCCGCTGATCACCATGTCTCGATGTCGTGCATTGGAGGTGATATTCATGATATAAACTCACATGTTACAGTTTAACTTTAATGTAATGAGCGGGGTTACAGCAACAACAACACACGCCGACATCTGGCGGTGGCATCAGGAATCATGGAACTGTTGGTAGCGTTCTCAATAATACAATTATCATAATTACTGAATAATTATTAATAATATAACAGTCTTCTTCCTTTACACCAGTTAACACCAGATTGCATTTCCTCTCCTTTCCATTCATGGACTCTATGAACAGTTGTTGATTGCAAATGATTGTAAATGCATCATTGAGCTGGCCTGATAGATATGATCATCTCCGCTTTGGTGATTTTCTCGTTGAGTTATTCTAACGTGACGAGACCTCTCTTTAATTGAGGATTGGTCATTTGATTTATTTCTTGGGGAACTAATGCCTGTATCGCATCTGCAGAGTGAAGATTCGTCTTCGTTGCTAAGGACGCATTGCTAAGGATTACTGTGCATGCGTAAACTGAAAAAAAAAAACAGATGGAGCAGTTCCACGGTGCAGTAATTCGACATTACTCACAACTATTTAAAAATATTATAATTGGCAAGAGCAGGCTCTTTTCTTTTAACGATCAGTGCCACAAAGGTTAGCATTTAAGGACAAGGGGCAAGATCTCCATACAGTGAAAAAACACAGCAATAACATTCAAAGAGGATAACGAAATTATTGATAAAAACTTTATTATTTATTATCTTAAGTTAAACCCTCAAGAAAAAAAATGATAAGGGTGTACAAAATAAAACTTTACCTAAAAATAGCCTCATTCACACGGTAGAACAAGAGACAGTAATTAGGAGGAGGAAGGAAAACAACCTAATTCTAAAAAGCCCTGAAAACATACATTTTTTTTAGAAGATAATGAAAAGGGGAAAGAACTTTAACCCTAGATCATACAATTACTCGAAAAAATATTAACATACATAATTACAAATAACTTATCACAGATCACAATTGATCTAACATCAGTGGCACGGACCCTTGAGGTCTGCTACAGGCTCGATATAATAATAAACAAAAAGGATTCAACACCAACAGTTAAGAAACACGAAAAGAACAAAGATTTATTTACAAGCTTACTAACAAAGATAAATACAGAATGGTTTCTCCTATTTACATAACAAAAGTAAAATCTTACAGTGCGTGAACTGGGGAAACAGTGAGGTAATGAAATACTTACTGGACAGTTTTTCAGCTTTCGAAAATCAATGCTTGAAGTGACGGTTTTGCAAAGGAGAGCTGTATATTTACAGACGTCCTCTTGACTCCGTACTGTAGAAAACAATGTTTATTCTTGATACTCGAAGGGCAGGTTACTCCTCAAAACCAACTTGTAGGACGTTTCTCCTCTGAAGGCTTGCTCAACGTCGGAAATACCTCTGTTCGTTCTCTTTCTAACTGACAACTTGACCCGATTCCGATCAAACTCTCGTGCGCCTTCTCCCTCTCTTATCCTTGGTCTGTTCCTCTCTTATCTCTCTGTGATGATCTCTGCTGATCTATTCTTTCTCTACGCCAGTCATATATATACAGCGATCTAGGGCGGGGCTGAAGGGCACGGATCATAACATGGGACATCACAGACTCCCGACAAGAACTTTTTAGAAGGATCTAGACGAAATGTTGCATCATGATATGGTGCTTTTCTAACGACATGTTGGCACCTGTCGAGTTCCATATCCCACCTGGCGATTCTAGAACAATCATGAGAACAGGCGCTTCCAACATGTGTGCGAATGCCCATTTGCTGCAGACCTTCTCGAAAAAGATGCATTTTCCTTTCCTTTAAAATATTTTCTTTCACTATAGAGCAATTACCATGCCACGTTCCCCCAAAAGAAAAAAAAATTAAATCAACTGATTTTTTTTCTAAAAAGAAACAAGAATCAAACAACAGGGGAACAATTCTGCATAAAACTTTAATCCAGTTAACACATACACTTCATTCACACAACCACTCATCCCAAAACAGAAAACGATCATCAGGCTACTCATTCTGAAAAATCTCTAGAGAGGCTGTCAGCTATAACATTATCCTTCCCTCTTAATTTTTTGTTTTCTGAGCTCTGATTAAAACTTGGAAATTCTTAAGTAATTCTGAGTTTTTCTCAAAACTAACTCCTTTCTTATGAACATGGGCGGTGGCCACAACATGGGGCGTTCTTTATAATTCTGAAGCAAGTTTACTTGCATCCACTTTGCTCTACTCGTACCCATATCAATTGAATAATTCGGATTTCCCCTTTTCTCTGAAATTGAAAAAGGACCTTCGAAATTATAAGATAAAAAGGGACCTTCTTTCTGGACTAGTACCAAAACTTTATTTCCTGCACAGAAACTTGTCTCTTTTGCTCTAAGATCATGTTTCCGTTTAGTCTCCCCTTGACTTCCATTCTCGTTCTCCCTCGCTAGTTGCCAAGCATCTCTTAAATTGTTTTTATAATACTTTAGATTAGTTATGTAGTCCTCACTACCTTCTTTAAGCATTAAATTACATTTTAACATTTCCAAAGGACCTTTAGCAGTGTGACTGAAAACCAGCTCGAAAGGACTAAATCCTGCAATGTCATTCAGTGCCAACCTTAAAGCTAACAGAACAAACGGTAACTTTTCTTCCCAGTCATATTCAAAGTTACTTCACAGTTTTCGTTAGCAACTCTTTAACGTTTGGTGAAACCGCTCAACAATGCCTTGTGATTCGGGGTGATAAGGTGTGAAAGTTATGAGTTTAATGCCTAACTCTTTCATTCTATCCCTGAATTATTTGGATACAAAATTATTACCATTATCACTTTGTATAGTACGAGGCAGACCAAACTTAGAAAAATAATCTAACAATTGTTTATCTATGGTCCTCGCGTTACAGCTTCTTACGGGTATTGCCTCGGGATAGCGAGTTAGTCTATCAATGATTGTCAACAGATATATACTCCCTCCCTTACTTTTAGGCAACGGTCAAACCATATTGATAACTACATTCACAAAAATATTACACAACGGAGCCCTGGGAATTACTTGATTCGGTTTCCCGGCAATTTGGCACTCATAACACCTTAGATCATACCTCTTTACACCACTCCTCATTTTAGGACTAAAATACGACCTACTAACACACCTGAAAGTTTCATTTACTCCCAAATGTCCTTGCTCATCATGTGCTAACTTCAAAACTAGTTCACGAAGCTTCCTAGGAACCACTAATTGTTCAGTGATTTCCTCTTTACTACCTGACTTAGGATGAACATAATGACACAATACTTCATCTTTCAAACAAAACGTTTCCTTATAGATATTATCGAGATAATAATCCAGTTCACATTAACAAATTTGGGTTAGTGTCTCATCCTCTCTGTGAAACTTGACTAGCTCATCCTTATTCAAAAGGTTAGTGCCTAATTCATCACTGTAACTATTACTTGATTCCACGATATCGACTACGTTACTCTCGACAGCTACACCTTGCGTTTGGCTATCACTGTCACTGATAGAGTCAGGTCTCTCAGCCACACTCATGCAAGATCAACCTTGCCACCTCTATCACACTCGTTCGAATCCACGAACTCACTCTCGTTCGAGTCCCCGAACAAACTATGACCGTAGTCTATGTCTGTATCTAAACCTGACCTAGTTACTACCATTTCAGGCACAGGAATCTCACTTACAACAGGATTCACATTCTTGGATAAAGCTAAGTCATTACTGATAATAATGCCAATGCCATCAATGGGCAAACTGTCAACAACTGCAAGTTTCACTTCCCTGACAATACCTGACTTTCTAAATTCAAATTCAACAATGGACAAAGAACATAAATGTTAGGAAATCCACCTAACATAACTTTTTCTTCCATATTGATTTCCTGTCTCCTAATCAGTGAGACAGCAGCTCCTGTATCTCAAAGCAAGACTACTTCTCTCTAATCTACTCCTCCGAGAGAGGAAACTACACCTTCTGACAGAAATTCACCCAAACATTTCCTAGTTTCTCTCATCACATCATTCCTACTTGACGAAAAGTTAACTGGAGACACTGGTTTCTTACTGTCCTGCACAATTTCTCGCTAAATGTCCTTTCCCATTATATCGGAAACAAGTTAATTCTGAGTCGTTAGATGCCACTTTATTCTTACAAACCTTAGACGTAAGCCTAGGTTTTCCGCATGCATAACAGGAATAGTCACTTTTACACGCATTGCTATTACTAGGACTGAAACTTTTTTTGCTTTGTACTCTACCAGACGAATGATCATTTCGTTTCTTACTGACACTTAGATTATAAGTCAAACTATATTCTTCTGCTAACCTAGTTGCTCCTGAAAAAGATACTTCTCGTCTATCTTCTATATTAAGCTTAATCTCAGGGGATACGTTATCTTTGAAGTTTTCTAACAATACTAAGTTCTTTAAACCATCAAAATCCTCAACTTTAGCAGAAGTTAACCAATCAAAAAACAGCCTCTCTATTTCCTTACCGTATTCTACATAAGTAACATTCTTGTCTTTCCTCAAATTTCTAAATTTCTTACAGTATGCCTCGGGTACTAAACTGTAAGGCTAAGAACAGTTTCTTTCACAATATCATAATCATCACATTCCTCCTTAGACATACAACTATACACGTTAAGTGCCCTACCACTCAAAACTGACTGTAAATATAGAAACCACATTTCTTTAGGAAAACCTACTTGTTCCATTAACTTTTCAAAACACATGAAATATTTTGTTACATCTTCCTCATCAAACTTTGGTACCAATTTCAACACTGCATTCATACCTAAACCATTAGTTTCATTTTCCTTCTCGCCTGTCTGATGGTTACGAGTACTTTGCATTAATTGAGTGATTTCCAACTCATGCATAGGTTCTTTATCTCTTTCTTCCTGCTGCATTACCAACATTTCTCTCTCTTGTTGCATTTTCCTTACTTCTCTCTCTTTCTCTTGCTGCATTTTCATTACTTCTCTTTCAGCAGCTCTTTCATCTCTCTCATACTTTTCTCTTTCTTTCTTTTCAACATACTCACAGAGATCGTTCCCCTCTAGACCTAGAAGCCTACCCGACTCAATAAACTCTTTCACCATCTCACTCATTCTGACTCTTTCTATATTCTCCCTGTTTCAAACTGTTACAGTGCCAAATATCCTAGCAAGGTCGCCAATAATGGCACGGACCCTTGAGGTCTGCTACAGGTTTGATATAATAATAAACAAAAAGGATTCAACACCAACATGTGAAACTGGGGATACAAATATAGAAAGAAACTAAAAAAGAACAAAGGTTTGTTTACAAACTTACTAACAAAGATAAATGCAGAATGGTTTCTCCTATTCACATAACAAAAGTAAAATCTTACAGTACGTGAACTGGGGAGACAGTGAGCTAATGAAATACTTACTGGACAGTTTTGCAGCTGTCGAAAATCAATGCTCGAAGCGATGGTTTTGCAAATGAGAGCTGTATAACTATAGATGTCTTCTTGACTCTGTTCTGCAGAAAACAATGTCTATTCCTGATACTCGAAGGGCAGGTTACTCCTCAAAACCAACTTGTAGGACGTTTCTCCTCAGAAGGCTTGCTCAATGTTGGAAATACCTCTGTCGTTCTCTCTCTTGCTGGACGACTTGACCCGATTCCGATCAAACTCTCGTGCGCCTTCTTCCTCTCTTATCCTTGGTCTGTTCCTTCTCTTATCTCTCTCTGATGATCTCTCACTGATGATCTCTGCTGATCTCTTCTCTCTCTTCGTCAGTCATATATGTACGGCAATCTGGGGCTTGGCTGAAGGGGGCGGAGCATAACAGCGAAAGTCACAGACTCCCAACACGAAATGTTGCATCATAATATGCTGCGGTTCTAACGACACTTCGGGGCCTGTCAAGTTCCATATCCCACCTGGTGATTCTCGAAGAAGATGCATTTTCCTTTCCTTTAATATATTTTACTTCGCTATAGAGCGATTACCATGACAATCAGACACTATATGGGCGATAACACGATAACACCACTACTCAACGCACATACAGCTGTCAATCAACTACTCCGGAATCATGAAGGGAGTCTGCAACCGGAGGATACACTGACCCCCATCAGTAACGCCAATAAAGAAGATATTCAGTTTATAATCTTACCAGCTATCTGAACAGATTCAAGCCTTTTCACGGCTCCGGAGGTTTCAGGACGAAAGCAGGACCAGGGACAAGACAAGATGCTTTCCCAAGGGCAGCAGGCAGGTCCAGAGATGCAGAGACATAGATATAGTACCCTCTACAGAACACAGGAAGGGTTCCC
The DNA here is from genome assembly GCF_015104395.2 of Macrobrachium nipponense. Classification (NCBI taxonomy): domain Eukaryota; kingdom Metazoa; phylum Arthropoda; class Malacostraca; order Decapoda; family Palaemonidae; genus Macrobrachium; species Macrobrachium nipponense. Next base: position 79,334,941 of record NC_087207.1, read on the forward strand.
ATTCGGAGCACAGGAGACGTTTAAAAAACAACAAGGCTGCAGCTTCCACAGCGACTTCAGTAATTAAGTGGCGGAACACCATCAACGCCCTCCATAATTCAGGTGAAAAGGGGGTCTTCAAATGCAGCAAGGCCCTTAGTGTGTATATTCTCCCAAGAGAATCTCCAAATTTTTAAAACTTCCTGCAGGAATTAGGTCAGGGAAGCCTCCAAGATAAGAAGCCGAATGCATACTCCCTTTCATCCTCAGCCAATGGTCCCCACCAAATGTGAGGCAACGACCCGCAAATCACCAAACGAGCATCCAGCTGAATTAATACATAGAAAGAAAGAAAAAACAACTCTCATGGGCGAGGTACCACTTGAAAAATAACCTTCTGTGGGAGCGAGAAAAAACTTAACCAGTTTTTTTTTTGTGCCATAAAAAAATATAAATTGAAAGTAACTGAAGGAAATTTACTTTACAGGCCACGGATAAATATTAAGCATATTGTTACAGCCCCCCACCAAAGGGAAAATAAATTATTTTTTTTTTAAATGAAAGAATTTGCTTAATTTTAAAAAACTTAAACTTTAACAACATCTATTTGAATGAAATAAAAAAAAAATTATATCAATTTCATTACTCTAACAAAATAGAAGGAAAAAAAAAGTGAAAGCAATGTAAATATTGGACCTGAAAAATAAGAAAAATCATTAATATTGAGGCATTCTTGAAACGTTAACTACTTCAAAACAAATTAAACCCTCTCGAAGGCTCTCGATAAAGTATCGGGGACAACATTACTTTAGCCAGAGATGTGTTGGATATTAGAGTTATACTCCTGAAGGATAAGACTCCAATGTAAGATACGCTGATTCTTGTTTTTTAATTTTTTTATGAAAATAAGCGGATCATGATCCGTTAACACAATTATTTGAGCCGGAGGGGACAACAGATATACTTCAAAGTGGGGGAGGGCTTTTACTAAACACAACGTTTCCTTCTCTACGGTCGAGTACCTCCTCTCTGCTGGTAACAATTTCTTAGAGAAGTACGCCACAGGATGAGTCGTTCCTACATCACTGGCATCTGTCGCTAAACAAAAAGGGAGAGAAAAGTCCAGGGAACGAAATAATGTAAAAGTTATTAAAGAAGCTTTCAATTTTTCAAACGATTCCTAACACTGGTCATACCAAATCAATTTTACATCTTTCTTCAAAAGATTAGTTAATGGATGAGCAATATCGGCAAAGTTTTTCACAAATTTGTGATAGTAACTTACTATGCCCAAAAAACATCTTACACCTCTCCTATTTTGAGGTGCAGGAAAGTTTGTGCCCAAGATAAACTACCTTGGCCTGAGTAAAATTACTCTTCCTTAAATTAACTACCAAACCAGCCTTTCTAAGAACCTCAACTAGAGCTCTTATTCTCTTTAGATGTCTTCTAAATCACAAGTGATGAAATACATATGCTTATTATGATGGAATCAGGGACTTAGAATTTATTTATGAAAATACATGAAAAAAAAATGACATATGTAAGGGTAAGAAAAAATTTTTCAGGGAAATTTACACTCAGTATGCCAAGGGTTTATCCCTATATTCAGTAGCCTGTGTGATGGCTATGATAAGTCTATTAGCTATAAAAGGCACTAGATTACATGTCATAACGCCATGGGCATGTTAAAACGAAGTCAGAGGGCGCGACCCTTCTGACTGATACATCTGCCAATACTTAAAAATGAGGAACTGTGTCAAAGGTGGCACTATTATGGTAAGAGTCTTAGGGCTCTGAGGCATAAAATTGTAACCTTCACCATTCCCTGTGATGGCAAGATATGGAGTCAAATGACTGATAGGGGAAGAATACTGGGACTTGATACTGCAAAAGCAGAGCTCGGTTTAGAGGGATAGTAGTACCTTAATAAGGTGTAAAATAAAGGCGAACAGCTAACTTTGAGTAAAAGAAAACAGTACACAAAGAATTAATTAAAGGATATATGAAGGAAGTATAAAAGAAGAAACTTGTATACACTTCTGGATAGAAGTGGCAAGTTCTTAAGATAAAAGAGAGGCACAATGCCATAAGCACAAGTGGCAGGAGAATTCATAAACTCTCTTTTAGAATTACATAGAACTTCTATGCCTTTGATCTCTCTTCAATGGGTTTCTCGGAAGTTGGTGTATCGACTCTGGGTTTTGATTTGATGGAGCCAAGATTGAAGAAGTTAGGGGAGTGCCAGCTGCTCTGGCTGGTGTGACAGCTGGGACAGGCATTCCTTACAAGCTCTAACACCAGACCTTGGAGCTCCTTAAGTTCATTGGCCAGTTGAGATCTGGCAGAATTCTGACTGATAGAGGTGGCTGCTGAGGACTGGGAAGAATTAATCATTGTTGACATTAGCGGCTCACAAGCTATGATGACCAACTCAGGCCTGCGTTGCAAGGCCATACCTTTGGATGAGCTTCTGCTGTGGTCAATGGATTCGGGATTGTCTTCTCTCGCCAGCACTGGTAGCAGAGCCAAACTGGGAGGAGAGAGGCGGCCTGAGCTGGGATCTCCAGTAAGTAGATTCGAGGCCTGTTCTGGTACTGGCACTAATGTAGTGTCAGACACTGGAATCAAGTTTGGAACTGGCTCAATGGCTAGACTGCGCAGAGTCTGGCACTGCTCAGGGAGTGGAGATGGCTTGGGCAGTGGGTTATAAGCAGATTTGTGAGGTGATCATACCCAATGAACAACTGAATGGGTTTGGACCCCTTGAATGTCTTACCATAGAGGGGGCCAGAAATTGTGTCCCAGGAGGAAGTCATAACCTCCAAGAATGTATTTTTCTAGAGCAAGTGTGCAGATTTTGGTCCTATAAGGTCTTGTGACCCCCAATTGAACTGTGGTAAGTATCATCTTAACATGATTATTAAAGGTAGGCTCCACTTTGGAGGGGTGCCGATCGTAAAAGGTTGTAAAAATATTTGCCAAAAATATACTAATCAAGACAGGCTAATGAAATTTTCAGGCATTATTAGCACTATGATAATGCATATTCTCTGTGAGTTTTATCATCCTACAGGGAAAATAAATGATTTTATGAAAAAAAATGTGAAATTCAGGGCCCCTTGTACTGAAGGTTATTTGGTGATCGGTGAGAAACTACAGTCTTGAATAGAAATTCGGTCTGTAGGCATGTTGGTATATCCACCTAGAACATGCACATAAAGTGTTATCAAAATAGAACAGTAAATAGGCACGTTATAACAAAAAAAAGAGCAACAACTTCAGGTAAGTTCAGCGAAAGCCCCGCCGAAAAATCAGACTATAGCTAGGAAGAAATATTCAGAAAAAATTCAAACCTCGATTTAGGGACAAAACCTTCGGAGAGTTTGTAGTTATTATGTCACTTGATAGCCTAAAACATCTAAAAATTATATTTTTTAGGACAATCAAAGAAATACCCCCCCCTACCCCCCCCCCACCCCCCTCCCTTCCCGAAAAAAACAAACCAGAGAAAAAGCGAAAAAGCAATTTTTTCTGAGGACAAGAAACTTGAAAAATTAGTTTAGATACCCATAAAATGGTTTTCTGAGATGAAACTACTCGTAGGAAACATAGAAAACGACATCGACCAATTTAGAGAGATATACTATAATATTTTATAATATTTACGATTTCCATATTTATTGGCTGCGTTTTCGCTTCAGTTGTTGCTCTCTCTTTTTTTGTTATAACGTGCTTATTTACTGTTCTATTTTGATAATGATTTATGTGCATGTTCTAGGTGGATATACCAACATGCCTACAGACCGAATTTCTATTCAAGACTGTAGTTTCTCACCGATCACCAAATAACCTTCAGTACAAGGGGCCCTGAATTTCACATTTTTTTTCTTAAAATCATTTATTTTCCCTGTAGGATGATAAAACTCACAGAGAATATGCGTTATTATAGTACTAATAATGCGTGATAAATTCATTAGCCTGTCTTGATTAGTGTATTTTTGGCAAATATTTTTACGATCGGCACCCCTCCAAAGTGGAGACTACCCTAATACTCTCAACTGTGACAGTTATGTTAATCAATTCTAGCTCCACAAGGGACTTTGACTTTTTTTATGAGCGAAATCTGCGTACCAGTGTCATTGAATGTGGTGACCTGTCAGGCGAGGTAGGTACCTCTCAGAGGTATCATAGAAATGTGGCTCTTGGCTGGCGGGACTAAGGTTTCTGGATTTGTCACTGCTAAAACAATGGCTGGGGTGCTAGTTTTGCCCGGGCATTTTACCCATTGACCCGAGTGGCCATAAACCTTCCAAAAGGTGCAATAGCTTTACATGGCACTGCCCCTGTGGAGGGCACAGGCTGCGGATTCACATTTTAGGATGTAACAGATGCCTTCTGTTGCAGCGCTGCATGTATGTGTCACTGTTTTATGAGGTGCCCTATCTTTTGCAATGTGCACACAATGGTTTCTTATGGGGTTGCCCATTCATGGTTTGCTGTTGAGATATTGAGAAGGTTGGTGAAGATGGGTATATTTTCCTTCCGGGGAAACTTAGGACCTCTATCATAAAGATGGGTGGTGAGGGCTAGAGGGGCATAAAGGAAGAAATCCTCGAGCTCGAAGAGTTTGGGGACATCATCCACTTTAATGGTTTGGAGAGAGTCTAGCCATAATTTTAGTGCTTGAATCTTCTTAAAGATAAATTCAAACATGCCTCCAATGGCCAGGAGTTATTTCAAAAGCCTTTATGATCGCTGGCATACAAGGGTGAGAACCCTTGCTCCATAGTGGGAAGAGGATTGAATGCAATGGCACCTTATCCTTCAAGGTGCTTGCCCAGGACCAGAGACTTCTTCAGGAGAGGGCTTGTACGTCTTCAGGACCTTCTTGACATGGTTGAGTTAGGCTTCATGCTTCCATTTTCTTATGAGGAGCCTACACTGCTGAGGGTTACATGTGGAGTGGGAGTGGTGGAGTTGCACCCTTCTTGGGATGCCATAGCAAGTTGATGCAAGCTTTTCCTCTCCCTCTCTGCCCTTTTGTACTTATTCCCTTCTCTCCTTCTCTGCTCTTTCTCCTTATCAGCTCTTTCTGTTTCTTCCCTCTCCTTCTGGGCTTGCGTTTCTTTCTCTTTTTCAGCTCTCTCTGTCTCCTTCGCTGCTCTTTCTGCCTCCTTCTCTGGCTCTCTTCCTGCCTCGGCAAAGCCTACCCTCTCTTGGGCCTACTCCTGCAGGGCTTGCACTGTTGGCCCCAGTTCCTTGCCAATGGACAGGTACTACTTGAAATCTTTAGTTGCTGGGATCTGGTGGCTATTTTGAGATAATGGTTGTAGTTATGTTATATCACATAATTTTGGTTGGAGAGACACCACATAAATGAGAGAGGAAACGAAGGGATTAATTCATTAGATAACAGGAAATATACATGTCCATACAACTCTTCCAAGTGCGTTATTTTGTAAAGTTCCTTCCTTAGTTCCTTCCTTACTCATAGATTTCTTAAAGTAGAGGATTACGTCTCCTCGAGTTCAATAGTAATGTGCATGAAAGTTCAAGATTGTCAGAAG